>NW_018408108.1:42363-96659 GCF_002113885.1 Mizuhopecten yessoensis
AAAAAAAAAAAAAAAAAAAAAAAAAAAAATATATATAGCAACACCTGTATCAGGGTAATTGTCGTGTGCTGGAGAAGGACCGTACATTCTGACGTCATATATATGGTGTGCCACGGTATACAATGAATGGTTAATCTTAAATAAGACTATTTAGTTTATATCAAAGCAATTTAATGACTTACGTTTCCGTCTTTTATTTATTATCAAAAGGGAATATCTTAAGGTTCCTTTTTCTGCATACATCAAGAAGTTCGCTAAGGTTTGATTTTCCGATATTCAGGAAAATTTTTGTGTTGTTTATGCAATCGGACTCGTACATTTTGTGTCCTACTTGTCATTGCAGAAATAATTTAGAAGTTCTTTCCTTTAAAATGGCCACATCTTGAGTCAATGCATTTGCGGACTTCAAAGTTCTCATTTGTTTGGTATTTTGATTTGCATAGTATTCGTTTGAGATTGTTCGGCTATTTATTGCTATTGATAGTTGTTGATTTATCTTATACCTTCTTAATTATCTGGTCGTTAATCAATATTTTATTAAGGTTGTTTCATGCTCGGTATATATTCACGTTCCGTGATTGTGACGTTTTCGGCTATTTTCTGGTATGACTGCTTATACAATGTTATTAATTGTATATCTATGTAAACACTTAAGTGTGTGTACCAAAAACAGTACCATACCACCCACTTATTTTACCGTCGCATCATTTGAATCTGAACAAAAAAAGCGTTGCCTTTGAATGCAGCGAATACAAGATACGTTATGATTGGTCAATACCAAAAAGTGATACTTTTACAATTTTGATATTTGTCACAGTGTGAATGATATCAGGTTTATCATGTTGATAGACTCAGATATTTCACTGGTAAAACTGTTATAAATAAATTTACTACATGCTAACTTTTTCTTGTAATAGATGATTACGTTGACTGAGAATACAGCAAATGTATGAGTTTAAAAGAAACGTTGTGTATTAAAAATTACAAGAACAAATATTTACTAAGTAGACTAATAACAGGAAAGGACAGGGATGTAAGGATATGATGTTTAACAGTTGACACATTTCTAGATTTGCAAAAAAGCATGTCATTTTTAAATTGTTTAACAAAATTGATGCAAGGTCCCTTGTTTCCGGGACTTGCCAAATCGATTCAGCATTTCCAAGAACTTCAGCCAGAGAACTACGTGATCATAGGCCTCTTGTTACTGTCAAATCAATTGCCTTATATCGTGGTGCAAATGCGACTCTGTACAAATAAGCATTCATGGCATACTCATCAATTAAGGTCCTCTAGCCTACTATGTCGGTGTGATAGCTTGCAGACGACCTGCTCCAACTTCATGAAAAAAAACATAATTACGAAAATAATTGTTGTCATTAACAAAACAGATACTACATGTAAAGCTGATAAGGCTGATAACCTACTCGCTGTCCTCCTCCTTACCTGTGCGTTATGGAGGCCTACATCACGTTATCCCTACCTTGTGTGTTTGTTTCCCTTTTAAGTCGGAATATATCAGTTGTCACCCCTAGGGGAGATAGCTTCGTGCAGAATGGCGCCATCTAAGTCATAACAATAGTATGGCGTCACGTCTTCATTGCATTGACGTCACGTGAACAGTAGCAGACCATGGAAAACAATTATGGATATGCTGGAAAAGAATGCAATCAATGCTAATGTTTCATGCAATCACCGCTTCTCAGATTCGTGAGTAAAATAGGATGGGGGAAAAACAATAATTCCCTACCTTGAGGATGTGACATAGACATATCTAACTCTAGGGATAATTTTCGCAAATGTCTTACCCTCGGCAAAGCCTCATGTTACACAATCAAAATCAACAAAAATCAACCCTCGGGTTAGATATTTCTCTGTTACACCCTCAATGTAGAGGAAGATTATTTTAGAGAACGTTTGAAATTAATTACTTTATCCCGAACAAGCTTATCTGCTCGCCATTTTAGTTTACAACGTAAAGGTTGCACGCTTGGTAACCTTAACACATAGTAGATCTATATAATATAGAATCACCCAACATCTACTGCAACGAAAAGTCCACCAATCAATACAAATAATTAGTATATAGCCACTAATCTTATCACAAAGATGTTAATATTACATATAATCATTTACATCACAAACAGTCCTATCAAGCAGCCCACGTCTGGTGTAACAGATTTTCTTGTAACTCTTGATGCTCAATATAGACATTGGAACGTGCATCTTAGTTACATGCCAGGGTACCAATTTCTAAACATGTTAATAGCAATCGTCAAAAAAGGTTTCAAATCAGTGGCTGTATGGAGTCAAAGATAATATCACATGGCCCTTCGCTAATGCCGTACTGCGGTGTCCGGCGTCCGTCGTCCTTCTGTCGTCCGTCTTCCGTCCGTTAACTTTTTCTTTTGAACGACCTCTTCTGAAGAACTGGAGAACCCAAGATCATGATATTTGGCCAGTAGTTACTTGGGGTAGAGTGCTATAGAGGTTTTTTTTTATTAAAATGACCTTGACCTTTTTTCAAGGTCACAAGGGTCAAATATGTTAAACACTTCAAACAACAATATCCTAAGAACCGTGTGGACTCGAGTCATGATACTTGGACCAGCTGTGTGAGTTGTTTTCTTTATTACAGCAATGAGGCCAAAGGTCAACTTTAAGTGCAAGTCGGGAGTCAAAGGTCAATGTGGGTTAAAAGATTACAAATTAAAATTTCAAATTTTAAACAACAATATCTTCAGAACCGTTTAAGAGATGTTAAAATGTGTTGTGTTACCAAATTTGGTCTTAAGTTACCTATATGTCAGTTTCATGTAACAAAAGAAACATGTGAGCGATACAGGCCCTCTGGGCTTCTTGTTAGCAATAACAACCGGCCTATTTGTTTGTTTTCTTCAGATGGTACCGTAAAGTACTGATATGAATATAAGAACGAAGATAAAAAAGTTGATTCACGCATTTTTTTAGACTGGTGTTTGTCACTCGAAGATCATTTTTTCATCTCGGAATATTGTCATTGTTTTGCGTTACCTGCTTTTGAGGAACATGATTTATTTTTTAAAGACACATTTTGCTATGCCATCTGCTTCTTTACCTTACCAAATTAGTTTAGTGAAAAACTTATGCAGTACGTTCTCTTACAGTAGTAGTGTGTATATATATGTTTTTGCAATATGATCACTATTGGCATCAGAATAAGTGAATGAAAAACAGTGGAAATGCGGCATGAAATAAGGAGTATAATTATGGATAGGAAGATATTTCGGCTAATAACTGACAAGTGCAAGTATTAATTACAATTTGTTACTAAGTTCTAAGAGGAACACCGAATTAGGGCCTATGTCGAAATTATGTTTTATAAATGTATTCATTATTGGATATTCGACTGTTCTTCAAGACTTAACATGTCCTCAGTACTTTCGTGTCTTTGAATGTTCTTTGTCTTTTAAAAGTGGTGAAAAGTCAGAATATCTTCAGTATTTACTGCGTAATGTAATAAATGATAATCTTTATCCTAATTATATAATAATGTGCATACACTACATCACTATTAAAATTAGCATCAATTCTGGAGTAAGACCTTTGATTATTTTGAATGCATTGATGAATAGGAAATGGGGGTTCTACGCCACTTTATCCCTCCCTCTATATAGTAAATCCCTCCCTGACGGGATGGATCAGTGAGGGACCAGTGAGGGATGAGGGACTGACCCCATGACCTTGTGAGGGACTGACCCCATGACCTTTCATAGGAGTTCCCTTTCTAAATAGATTGAATACCCCATAGGGAACATTGAGGGACGAGGGATTACCTTGCGTCAAGTCTATTTTAGAGAAACCGGTTCGATCTGCTTCTATATTGCGGTATCGTAGTTATTCAAGCCCGGTGTGGGTTTTCCCAATTTGTGTATATTAGACACCTTTACTTACAAATGCGTTATCAGTTGAAGTTTAACTCTCCAGCTGTGAAGGCGTATGTACATACACACTCGCTACTGTAGATAGACACAGCAGACAGCTTTTGAGGAAAATAGTTAAAACCAGTCGAGCGTCTCTTTACCTGTAGAGCGCCATTATATCGCTGTCAGTCAAGGTGTATAATCTATATATACACAAGTATCGAATGGAGATGGATAGACGTCATATGTCGGTAGACGAGTTGGATAAATGGGCTGAAAACAATGGTTTGTCTACGGCTACAGACACAGAGCTTAACTTGCGCCGTCTATCTCTCCTCGCCGAACACATTTCTACGCCGAAGAATTCAAAGGAAAACAAATGTGATGTTTGTGACAAAATGTTTAAACAAAAATCTCACTTACTAAGGACATTCCACGGAGATTTGCCAGCGTATACATGTTCTCTTGTGGTGTGAGTTTTAACCGGAAAGATAACTTTGAAAGACATGAGAAAATACACAAAGATTAAATTAAAAATCTACTTCCCGGGAAAAGATTCTGCCAACAATGTGGTGAACAGGGGAGAGAATGTAACTGGTGCCACCGTCCTCTCCCAGAACGTTAATATGGCGACAAGACTGATGTCTGTGAAAGGTGTTTAAAGAGACGCGAAGCGTGGAAAACTCGCAAACAACAAGGTGCTGGTATTTCTGCACTTGATGGAATTACTCGGACAGAAACAATTGAACCCGGAAATTTATAGGACGTTTTACAGTTCTTTTGTGATAATCACACGGTGATCAAAGACATTTTTGAAGAAAGACTGCAAAAGGTCAAATGTATGAAATGGTTCCTTACGCTTAGGCCATTTATGCCAAACCCCCATTAAGATCTATAAATTCAACAAGTACAAATGCATCTCAACTAAAAGAAGGAGACGCAGAGGCTTTTCAAAACCTACACAATGCCTACCAAATTTTGAACGGGATGGGAGTGGGTGGACGATAGACAAAATTCTAAAACTAGAGGTTAACACAGTATAATACACACCTTTAGAGGGTAGTAGCTACATACCACTTCCACCAATAATCCAAAAGAAAAAGGCCGTTCTTAACATACAAAATACAGATCAAAAGTGTTTCCTGTAGTCAGTCCTCGCAGATATGCACCCCTACCATATACAGACCATCCAAAACGCGTGACACATTATACACATTACGAGCAGGAGTTGGACTTGAATGACATCGATTTCACGTGACCGACTTACGCAACACTACTAGACATGTGAATCTTCTCTTGTTCTCTAAAGGGGAAAGCAGACACAACTGTCTAGTGTGAAATTTGAGTCGTTTGATTGGTGACCGAACGCACATAAATGTAAAACATTTTACTGTGATTATTGTCTCCACGGTTACACAACCCAACAGCTCCTTGACGATCACGTTCCGTACTGCTCACCACATGGTCCACAAAAAAGCGGGTAAAATTCAATCAAATTCATAAGCAGCTTAAAGTCCCTTTTGTGATTTATGCTGACTTTGAAAGTTTTCTCCACCCCATCAGTGCATGTGAACCTAACCCAAACACATCATCCACAACTAAGTATCAAAACAAATGAACATTCCGGCTTTTCCTACTTGGTTAAATGTTCAACCGATGAACTATCGAAATCCGCGCCGGTCTATAGAAGACCTGACGTAGTTGATATTTTGTTCACGCAGTTAATTCAAGAAGAGGAAGCTATTTGTCAAATCTTTCAAACGTGAAACCAATGTGCTTGACAGAGGAAGAAGAATCTTCCTTTCAAAAAGCTACGACATGTCACATCTGTCGAAATAAATTGGGAGAGGACAGAGTTCGCGACCACGACCACTTAAATGGAGCATTTAGGGTTGATAGTCACAATAACTGTAACTTTCAGTTTCAGTTTCGACAGGGTTTAAAGAGATCGCAGGGATCAAAAGTCTACATCCTCGTGGTATTTCATAACTTGCATGGTTATGATATGCATATGTTGATGGAATCGACGGGGAAATTTAAATCGAAACCCTTGTCTTGTATACATGCCTTTCTCCCTTAGGAATCTGAGATTCATAGATTCCTTACAATTTCTATATGCCCCGCTTGACACACTGGTGTCAAATTTAGCAGTCGAAGGAATAGATAGATTCCCAAACTTGTCAAAGCACTTCCCAAAAGAGCAACATCTCAAACTCCTTCTTAGGAAGGGTGTGTATCCGTACGATTACGCGACATCACCCGAAAAGTTTGACGAAAATAAATTGCCCGGAAAGGATCGGTTTTATAATACACTGACAGATTCAGATCTATCCGAAACAGACTATGAACACGCACAATCGATCTGGCATACATTTGACATGACATGTTTTGGTGAGTATCATGACCTTTACCTAAAGACGGACGTATTGCTATTAGCCGATGTGTTCGAGAATTTTCGCTCTATCGGTCTAGACTATTACAAACTGGATCCGGTCCATTATTACTCGGCTCCTGGATTTTCTTGGGAAGCCATGCTAAAAATGACCGGGGTAGAACGTCAGCTTCTAGATGATATCGACATGGTACTGATGGTTAAAAAGAATATTCGAGGTGGTGTGTCAATGATTTCAAAGAAATTTGCACAGGCTAATATTCCCGTGTCGCCGGAATTCAATCCGTCCAAACCAAACACTTGGCTCACGTACCTTGACATGAACAACGTATGTACAAGCATGTCTGAATCCCCACCGGAAAAGGACTCTGCATGGTTGACACCAAAACAAATCGCACAGTTTGACGTATCTAATATTGACGACAATGCGGACACGGGCTACATTTTGGAAGTTGACCTTGAATATCCGATTCATTTGCACGACAAGCACAACGAATATCCCCTAGCACCCGGGATTATCAGCATTACAAAGGACATGCTCTCTCCACATTCTCTAAAGCAATATGTTCTCCATTACCGGATTTTGAAATACTACCTTTATAAAGGTATGATACTTAAGAACATTCATCGGGTTATTGAATTTACCCAATTCGATTGGCTGAAGCCTTACATTGACCCTAATACAATCAAAAGAAAAAACAAGCACGAAACAGTTTCGAGAAGGACTTTTTCAAACTTATGAACAATGGAAAACATGAGAAAGCGAGTTTCAGTGAAACTTGTCAATACACCAAAACGACTCAGAAAAGTGTGTGCTAAACAAAATGTTCAGTCTTTTATTTTTTTTAACAAAGATCCTGTCGCCGTCAACATGAAGAAAAAACACATTGTTTTAAATCGGCCGATTTATGCAGGGTTCTGTATTCTAGAGGTATCAAAGATATTCATGTATCAGTTCCATTATGATTTCATCAAACAAGAGTATCGATCAAAAGCAGAATTATTATTCACTGACACGGACTCCCTTGCATACAGTATAGAAATACCTGACTGGTACAGAGACATGCAAGACAACGCTGACATGTTTGACACAAGCAATTTCCCAAAAGACAGTTCTATGTTCAGCATGAACAATTACAAAGTCCTCGGTAAAATGAAAGACGAGTGTAATGGTCAAATCATGGATCAGCTCGTTGGATTAAAACCCAAAATGTATAGTCTGACGTGTGGGGGTGTAGAGAAACGTACAGCCAAGGTAGAGTGAATAAATCTGTTATTGAAAAGCAATTGAGACACCAAACGTACTTACTCTGTCTTTTTGAAGAAAGCAATTGCAATTATAAAATGAATCTTATACGTAGTTTTGATCACCAACTCCAATATAACGGTCAACAAGACCAGTCTGTCTCCTTACGACGACAAATGGTATCTCACTTGCATAGAGAGTTTGGCTTATGGTCATTATAAAACTTCACAGTGATGAACCATTTCATATCAATACACGCTCAAGTTTTATAATCATATCGTTTGTGCAACTATATAGTTGTCATTTTGTTTTCACAAAGTATGTATGTTAGTTAATGCTAATTTTGCTTGATGGTTGTAAATACTATAATATTTGTTTGTACATTACTTCGTTTAAATCAGCACCTCTTGTTCTATGATATGATAGTATAGATGCATGAAAGTAGGAAATGTTCTAATGTACGTCTGTATCATTGTCCGTATATATTTTGTAAATTACTTTTAAAAATATACACCTCTTGTTTTATATGGTGCTAGGTATGCATCAAAGTATGAAATGTCCGTCTGTTTTAATAAAATCCTTAAACATCAGTCAATAGTTTGTGTGTGCTATGGTATTACCTTATCAATACAGAAAGAAGAACAACGACAACATCGGAAGCTTTTACAAGTTTTATTTACCTCGGGAACAATTGACAAGTGTTCTTCATTATTTACAATCATAAGTTTGTATATAAAGTTAACTCAATCAAAACTTTCGGGCTGAAAATTTAATCTTATCCTCAGCTTCACCATTGTCTTCATCCGTTTCATAATCTTCCTCATTGCCCGACCCCTCGGAATCAGTATTAACACTCTCCTCGTCATCAGTGGCTTTGACGACATGAAACTTCAGGACGAGGACCTTAAAGAATTCCTAAGATACTATGGGAAAATGTTATCCTATTTATTGCAGTTAAGACACGGGAGATCACACGGAGAGGTTATATAATCCATTGAAAACTGCATGGCTGATGGCATGGATAGTGAAAAGGCCATTCGAGTAACTCTTAGGCAATTCCAACATCGATTTGAAGACTATTTGGATTCCGGCCTTCGATTTAGGCTCGGAATGTGAGATTCCTTGATTCTCATATTTCTCTATTTTTTTTGACATTGTTTACGTTGTTCTCTCTTGCTATTTCTGCAAACTGCCTAAATACGTCATCTTCATAGTCATCATATGACTCATTCGACGTGTCGCTGTCTTCCAAGATCATTTTCTCGAATTTCATCTTTTTGTCAGGTAAAGAATCTTCCTCAGACATTTCCCTCTTCAATCGAGATTGATCGGGACACCGATTCGTAATGTGTTTCTGTAGATCATGCAAGTTTTCGAAGACAACACCACAATCTTCACAGCTGATCATATTGATTTATGGCTCTTTTACTACAGCAGTTAAATACTTATCTTCTTCAGGGACTCCAGAATACGTCTGCACGGTAGGAGTGTTATCCTCAGAATGAATCAAAGTAGCATGCATGGGTCCTTTTATAAGCTCGTCTGGGAAAACATTACGGCGCAGACGTAGAGATTCAGGGGTAGTGGGTTTCATATCCACCAGTAAATAACCGTTTGGTTTGTCTGTAGCTTCTCTGCATTGTCTCATTAAGTGCTTTGTATTCTCTGGATACATTTGCCGGGCCAACGTCATGATTTGCTGCTTATCCACGGGGTTATTAAACAACACTAAATAGTGACAATTTCGTCTTTGAGTAGGATCCCTATTATAATAAAGATTTTGATTAAGGGCGATGACGGATAGGTTTCTGTGGTAATATTTGCACTGCTAGTCTAAATAACAAACCCAAGTATCATGACTCTTGTCCAAATGGTACTTCGGATATTGTTGTTTGAAGTTGTTAGCATATTTGGCCCCTGTGACCTTGAAAGTAGGTCATTGTCATGTTAATGAGGACACTTTATAGCACTCCATCCCAAATACCTACTGGCCAAATATCATGACCCTATAGGTCGTCCAGTTCTTCTGAAAAAGTCGTTCAAAAGAAAAAGTTGACAGACGGACGACGGACGACGGCCGCAGTATGGCATAAGCTCACATGGTCCTACGGGCCAGGTGAGCTAAACATTATCTTTGACTCCGTACAGCCACTGATTTTAAACCTTTTTTCAAATGACGATTGATATTAACATGTGTTGCTAAATTAATTAAGATTATGAGATGTCCGTCATGCATGATCTTAAATTATTCAAAAATCATTAATTTTGTTCTCCAGTTCATTTAAGAAAAGAAAGAGAGTGATTTTAAAAAAGAAATTGAGACTTCGATGCAATTGTTTGTTTTAACGAATGAAAGGAGATTATTTCAGGGATATGATAAAAGGATCTTACACTCGTTTCCTTGTAATATGAGATTTATGAAACGCGTCACGAATCTTTCATTGAAGCTCGCCTTGTGTACGTACGCTTTGTTGTATTGGTGTATAAATGTCTCTCTAATTACGACACGACTTCA
This sequence comes from Mizuhopecten yessoensis, assembly GCF_002113885.1. Classification (NCBI taxonomy): domain Eukaryota; kingdom Metazoa; phylum Mollusca; class Bivalvia; order Pectinida; family Pectinidae; genus Mizuhopecten; species Mizuhopecten yessoensis. Next base: position 52,419 of record NW_018408108.1, read on the forward strand.
AAAGAAGATGTACAGAACTTACTACTTCATATTTGACGGACTTTAAGAAAAAACAACATAATATTATGATCTTTCGAAAAGTTTAATTCACTGAAAATGCCAGGTTTAAGCCGAATGAAATTATTATTAAACCTTTATTCCATGCATATTCGACACATCGTCCACATTTAAATTATTAAAAATTGTCAAAAGTTTTACCAGGATGTGGAAATGTAGAGACATTCTGAGGTTTTTACTTGGTTTTTGATCAATGGTATATTCTGAGGTTTGTCTTTTACAAAACTTTTGTACCAAATGAAGTTTGTTGATCGAGTTCAAAGCCTTTCAGTCATAATGTTAGAGATAATGGTGGAGTAAGGGACATAACTGCGACAGAGATTCTCATAATAAACCAGGAAGTATTCGGGTACTCGTTAACAAATTGTACACCAGGTGTGTGATCATCGACCTGGTCAGTATGACACTGGACAGACGATTACAGTGTTTGTTATGGCTGTACATCACCACACTCCAAGGTAAGATTTCTTATATAAGGTGAAGGGAAAGCATATATATAACAACTGGCTATAATTATAGATACCCTACTTCCGTGTCGTCCACTATATACATTGAAACTCGTGTTTATTGTAGGAACGTATATACCTTCAGTGGTAGGATCCTTTACTAACATGAAATACCTACAATGAAAGTTTATTGAATAACATACATGTATACACACATTTACTAATTAGATGTTATGTGCCTCAGTGTTATGCTCCTATACTTTGTTTTGTTCTCGTACATGTTACTGTCTTTGTCATACGTTCCTGATTGTTCGCTCTATACAACGAAACTCGTGTTGTGGTTTTATTCGTATAAATAGTATTAGATGTAACGGAATGTAAATCGCGAAAACAGAAAACCGTTTAATTTAAATAGCATGTCTTATTTATATAGTAGTCCCTTATTAAATTGATGAAGGCAAAAGTGGCTAACTGTTGGAAACTAAGTTGGTAGAATAAACATATATTAAAAAGAAAAAACTTGATGAAATTACTACATTTTTAAAATTTCAAGGATATTGTTGAAAAAGGTAAAAGTGTGGCAATTAAAAAGGGACCTTTTACAGCCCGCACTCGTGTTGTAGATTATGTGGCTATGATGTCATTTGTTTCTACTTTCAACCCTCGTAATTTTTAACATATTTCCAGTAATCCAGAACAGATGTGAAGATTTGATACGAGGTAGCGAACGTATGAAAAAAGTCTTGGATCGTTGTGCTTTAACAAACAGCAAAAGACAACCAAAACATCTTAAACGTATTCTAACTAGATCAAAATTTGAAAGTAATCATCTTAATGCATGTGTATCAAAATGTAATACACCTCGTTGTGGTATTTGTAACCTTATTATAGAAGGAAGCGATGTTAAGTTCAAAAATGGTTTTAGCTTTAAGGTTAAAAAAACATGAATTGTAAGTCTAGTCATGTAATTTACGCATTGATTTGTAACAATTGTCTGAATTTTATATCGGGCGGTGAGCTACGAACAATAATGATTGTACATGGACAGCAAATACGAACAGACAGCTTAAGATTTTTACCGGTTAGTAAACGCATGCACGCTTGCCTGATGAAAAATTTAAAATATGTCCTATTTATCAAAAGAACAACTCAGACGTAATCAAACGTGATGCTAAGGAAGCTGAATTCATCAGACTTCTTAGACCCCGCTTGGACAGTACTGTTTAACAAAAAATTTATAATGTTCTAACTTCATGTTACGTTTAAGGTAGAGAGTACCCCTGTATTTGAAAGTATGTGCATTATCATATTTTTTTTTTGTCTATTGAAGAGTCATTTTTGTGAAGTAGTGACATCGGTAGTGTGTCGGGTTACTAATGTAATGGTCCCGAGTTCGCCCCACACAGGGAGAGTTTCAATGTTAATTTCAATTCTTTAATGTTATGGTTTTTTTTTTCATAAATAATAGTATTACTAGTAATTATAAATCCTAAAAAAAATAGTACTCTTTGCCTTAAGACTATAATTAATGTATGTCTATTGCTGTGATATCGCTATGGCGGGTACGTATAGTGGACGTCGCTATAGCGAACTATTATGTGACGTCATAATAATCTCCTAGAAGAGATGAAAGTACTAAAGACTCGTTGTTGAGAATATTTCTTTTTACAACATGTATTAAATATATATATTACACTGACAGTTCTTAAAACGTAACTTTATTGATTATATCTAGAAATCAAAATTGCGTATTAAATGTATTTTTTTGGCGACAAAAGACGTTCATTATTGATTTCCTATGTTTACATGGAGATTGAATGGATTCATTAACGCTAACGCGCTCAGCAGGTTTTGTAGGTCAGCTACTGCCATTCATTTCCGCAATGTGCATGATAACAACATCCATTCAATTCATATATTTACGTAACGATGAACTACAATACACATTTTTCAACATGTTCTGTAAATGTAATGAGGTCATGATACATTATGACGTCACCATAAAACCTACCAAAATTGACACCGAAATTAACAATGCACTTTAACCCTTTGGTGCCGCATGCATTTTACGTCATATACCTTTTTGTGCCGACAAGGCCGATCAGATTTGAACTTCAGGGTTGACGTCATAATGGGATACAAGTATGACCTCATGACTTTTATTTCAACCCCCTGAAGCCTTTTTTTCTGAAACCATCTCTCCTAACCTTTTTCCTTTTCATTTCTTCTTATCATGTGTAATTTTAAATATATTTTTTGAATTGAAATTTTATGTCATGACATACCAGCTTCAGATCATTTTCATCTACCTAAATATCTACTTTAAATGTATAAACGTTTAAACAACTAATGTGAATCACGCCTGAACACTTTTTTTTTACCCTTTTCCCAATGTTATTTACAAACCATTACTTGGTTGTGCGGTTAACTATTCTAAGTATAGTATGGGCTTATTTGGAAATTATTCAAAACTAAATTAACAAATTCAAACTAAATAACAAAAACATCTGTAATAATGATTTTTTAAACGATCGTGTGTGCATGTATAAATGTCGACAGCGTATTTTAAAAATCGCAAAAACACAGGAAACCGGTATATAAAGTTGTGTATTGTTTCATGTTGTTTAGGATGAACATTTCTAGGCAAAATGAACTAAAAGAAGTAAGTAGGTAAAAAGCCTACGAATCGGTCTGGTGTTAGTTCTTTGCCAACACTAGCGATTTGAAAAACAAAATCACATAAATTCGTACAACAGAATTTTGGACACTCTGAAATAATAAGATCTATCCGTTCTGTGACGGGTCCGTAAAATGTGCCTTCTTCAAGAAAGAGAGTCATAATTGTCACTTTCTGATGAAATGACAAACTCATTTTCACCTTTGAAAATAATATGATACATGTACATCGACAGGTCTTTACGAAGACTTATTGAACGGTTGACGGTACATCGTGACGATTTAAGGACAGGGCCTTACATTGTGACGATTAGATGACGGGACGGTACAGAGTGACAACTTTAAGACAGGACTGTACAATGTGACAATTACAGGACGGGACTGTACAATATGACAATTACAGAACGGGAATGTACAGTTTGACAAATACAGGACGGGCCAGTACAGGATGGCAATTACAGGATGAACTGTACAGTGTGGGGATAACAGGACGGGACTGTACAATGTGGGATAACAGGACGGGACTGTACAGTGTGGGGATAACAGGACGGGACAGTAAAGTGTGGGGTTTACAGGACGGGACAGTACAATGTGACAAGTACAGGACGGAATTGTACAGTGTGACGGGAGTGTACATTATTGGGATGACAGAACGGGACTGTACAGTGAGGGATAATAGGACGGGACTGTACAGTGTGACAATTACAGGGCGGGACTGTACAGTGTGATGTTTACAGGACGGGACTGTACAGTATGACGACTACAGGACAGGACTGTACAGTGTGACAATTACAGGACGAAATTGTACAGTGTGACGGGAGTGTACATTATTGGGATGACAGGACGGGACTGTACAGTGAGGGATAATAGGACGGGACTGTACATTGTGACGGTTACAGAACGGGATTGTACAGTGTGACGGTTACAGAACGGTACTGTACTGTGTGACAATTACAGGACGGGACTGTACCGTGTGACAATTACAGGACGGGACTGTACAGTATGACGACTACAGGACGGGACTGTACAGTGTGACAATTACAGACGAATGCATTAATTATTTAGTTCTGACTAAAAAAAGAATTGTTTGACAACATAATGCAGGCATGCATATACATGTTAGAACATTTCAAAGAACTTCCATACTTTGTTTTCCCATGAAACCTTGTATAACGTCTGGGCAAGCGAGGTACTTTTTTTTGTATAGTCAGCTCTAACGAAAACAAGACAGAAATACCCAATAGGTGAGGCATCTCTTCCTGGCATATTTTTCGGATTACTCATGATATATGGGTTCTGTTGGAAGAACTCTTATCCTTGGTTGGTAAACGTCAGCCATTATACAGATGATGTCACAACTCTGATGATGTCATACTCGTCACCTCAAATTTAGCGGAATAATGTAAAACACGCATTAGGCGGATAGATACCGGGGCCAATGAGGTCAGAATCCCTCTTATGAAAAAAAAAAGGTAGAGAAGTTCAGTGAAAGAGAGATTTCCTCCCACGCAAGACAAAAACAGTGCCAGACTAGATGAAAAATCAGAAACGGTACAATGCGTACACCATGAATTGTGTGATCATTGGGTGTGTAATCAGCTGACTGGTTGTATGAGCATCGTTGTATTCATAGGGTGGTCATGGTATAATGGCAGTTGTTTTCAGTAGATATATTCATGTAGAAAACTAACATCAAGAATGCAAATATAATAACACGTACATAGCATGTGGTTGTTCACAGTTCACACAAAAAAAGTCACATGATGTTTTACCTGTGAACGTAGCTCTGACCAGGCTATTTAATAGAAAACATTGGGCAGACAGATACTAGAAAGATTGACAATATTACAAATCTGTGATATGTTTTTGATTATAGATTTTAACGTAAGGCAGCATATGCTTGTTTGCTTGAATGTCTGTATTAATACACGTAAGTACTTTAACTAATAAGAGGCATATGTATACCAATCAGTTACATGTATTGTTCACATACTACAGTAACGCTGATTATAGGTTCGGCAACCTTTAATTTTGATACTTTATTTAAAAGTATTTACGTCCAGTACAATTAGAATGTGACATATAACCTTAAACAGCCGTAAGCCAAGACATGTTTAATTGGGGTAAAAATAGAGATAACATGCAACCAATCTCTGTACAACAAACTTACAATTACTGTTGTCTCAATTGGGGTCCACAATGACTATATATTTATATACTCAATATCCACACGGACCAAACTAACACCTAACCCTTTACTCGTGCCGAATTATATTTACTTAACATAGAAAAAACATACCATACTTTTGATCATCGCTTTTCTCATCTGTACAGGTGTAACTGGATTATCCGTGGTGGTAAGTCCAAGTCCTACAGTCCAGCTCGTGTCCGGTCAGACCCTCAGTATCACGTGTCAGTGGTCAGCTGACTACACAGGACCAAATGCTGCTGTTAACTACAGACTGAATGATGGCGGTGGTAGAGTAGGTACAATGTTTATAAACTTTGGGACAGTATGTCCATCAGTACCACCCTACACACTTACTTGTAACAGAGACACGAGGACACTGTGGATACAGATTCCCGCCAGCAATTACAGTCACGAGGACAGATGGACGTGTGAGGGGAGAAACGACAACACCGACAATACACTACAGACAGACACGACCACAGTTGATGTTATAGGTGAGATGATTTAATGTTTATGACAGAATACACAGATTTGAAAATAAATTGGGCAGAGTATGTTTGAACTGTGCATTTGGTAGCTGGGTATACATGCGGGTGGGCTGCGTCAATGTCGTTTACGTATGGTGATTAATTGGGGAAAAGCTACCATGTATATCCGTTTCCTGTGAAACATAACATTAACATTGTCACTGGACAACCTATTTGAAAGTTGTGTAAGTTGTGTCGTTGATGGGACTTTAAATGCCATGTACCACGAGACACAATACTTAGCGTATTAATACAACACAGACCGGAACACAATAACCGAAGTAAACAAATACATGACGGTTGCTGAATTATCGCAGGGCATTGTGAGACTTGACAATGTAATTGTAAATGTGTAAATGTGTAAATGTGTAAAAAACGAGAACATCTTTTTAAAATACTTTTATTACAATAAAAAAAAACAAAGGTCTGCAAAATCGTACAAAATACATCGGTTGAAATAATTTATGAAAATAATTTAAACACTCATACAATTTATCAGAAATATCCTCTGTAACACTGCACTGATCCAACCAAGCCAGAATCAAACGATTTTTGCCACTCTCTGTTTGGATTTGCGCGGTTTTGTTTTGGTGTTGGATTATCATCTAGCGTGAATGAAACTAGCACGCATTATGGTGTTTGCCTACAAAGCTGCGCCATTCAAAAACATCATATATGCAATACAAAAACAGTCCATTGCTTGAATAAAAGTATTGCAATAGTAATATCCAAAAATATTAATTAAATATTATATTATAGACCTCTATACATTACTCAAATCACTCCCCTCAACATTATGATGGAAGGTTCTGAACATGAGGGAACGTAGTCACGACTTGGTGCGAGAAACCAATCTCGAGTTAACAAGCAGTACATCCTTCTTGACAGTCAGACAAGAAATCTGACCGAAGTAAACTGCATGTCTGGAGATGAAGTCTCCAGCAAACGCTGACCAGCTGTTCGCCGACTGTTATGATTATCACAACCAGGATGTGGATAACCAAGAAAGAGGTAAGTGACCGTATTAAAGTTACCAAAGGATTACCCAAACTGTCATGTGTGCTTTAAGGGATACAAGTAGTTGATGTTTCAAGGTGACCTCATATGTCTTATCTGACTTCAAAAGATCGTCACCTCTGTACAACTTGTTTCTGTCACGGCGGCTGGCTCCATCAAGGTATTCCACTTGCTCTTACTATCTTATCCACTGTCCTACATAATGCTGGCATGACAACATGATGATCAAGCTGTTGCACTTCAGAACAGTTTATGAAGGAAACCGGATTTTTTTAAGTCATTTACTGCCATATGTGTCCAAAGGCAACACAAGAGGTCGAATATTTCACAGATTCCTCGGGAAGCGGTGCTGTTTGACGGAACTTAACTTTGAAGTTTTCGTAAGTTCATGGGCACCAAAAGGCCAGTCTAATTTCCTCATGTATTCTCCTTCTGCCCAATGCAGTACAGACCTGTAACGGTTAATCTGTTGCTTGCAAGAAAGCTGTTATACTTCATAGTTTTGAATAACAGTTTGGAATGTCACCTGCGAGGTTAGGAACCCGATTTTTTCCGATTCTTCCCGGATGCATGGCTACCAGAGGACGTGTCGTAAAAGAATACCGACTAGCTTCGTGAATGTCCTGAGGATTTAGACCAACACCTATCACGAAACCCAGAAGAACTAGATATGTGATATCGTCTATGTCTGACATGCCTTTTCCTCGGCAACAACCTCCTGCGTGACCTTAGTGGTGCCCTTTGACCAATAATTACTAGATCGGTGAGTTCGCATCTCCTATACATTGGGGGTGACCTTGACCTAGATGGACTAAGCCGGTAATGTCTTCTATGATTTCATTGTTTCCTTTCTCCTGAGGTTGATAATGACATAGAACAACTAAATATACTAGCGGAAAAAAGAAACTGTGCATGCGGGGAATTGTTATAGAACATGTACTACCAACTGTATATACATGAAAATTCACACACATGACCGAGTATGACACATACACACTATCCGTGTGTCATTGACAGTTTTCCCCGTGCAGTTTGCTCTCTATAGGCGTTGACCAGTTTGCACGTTTTTTCTCGTCCAGCCATCCAATTTGACAATGAAAGTTTATTTTTCAACTGTTGGGTCACTCTGTGGAGACCAGTGAACAGTAAAAACAGCATTATAACGTTTAATTTGTGATTAATGCTATGCCGAGGCGTAATGGTATGCTTAAAGCTGACATGGGCCAAGCCGTTGTCTATACACGTTTTCATGTCCATCGAAACACGCGTTTCCGTGACACGTGTGTGGTACAACGACGTTCTTTCGGCGGATGCAGCGTCATGTTTTCGGGCGGCATCACAGCCAACTGGAGAACGCCTCTGGTGGTTGTTAACGGGAATTTGAACGCGCTACGTTACCGTGACGAGATCCTCCGGACCCACGTCGTTCCATTCGTGTAAGGGAAGCAACGTCACATTACGCTACAGCAGGACAACGCCAGGCAACACACAGCTCGTGTCGCGATGGGATTTCTGGCCCAGCAGAACGTTGACGTATTACCCTGGCCTGCTGTATCTCCCGATCTGTCGCCCATTGGACACGTCTGGGCTGAAATGAAGCGCAGATTACAGGCATTACCTAATCAACCGGTGACGTTGGCTGATTTGGCTGCAGCGTTGGTACAGATCTGGAATGCCATCCCACAAGCATTATTGAACCGTCTGATAGGCTCCATGCGTTGACGTTGCCAGGCTTGCATTCAGGCAAACGGGGGATATACGAGGTATTAACTTTGTGAACTCAGTATTTACCCCTGCTGTGTTTACGTCACTCCCGAGCGGAACCTATTGATTCTATAACGTGGAAAATGGAATGCAACTGTTAATAAATAACAAATAAATTGTCACTGAAAACGAAAAATGGCCAAGTGAACGTTGTTGTCGCCTTGATATTAACTAAGGAAGAATGATATTGTAATTTTTTCCTGTCTCTTGGCCCTGAAATTTACTGAAACCGGTACTTCTCTTGCTATTGTCTGTATGCTGCCCGGTATAACTGGCCCCGATATATCATTGTTCAGCAATTGGATCCCTTCTCATCGGACAGCGAGTAGGTGATGACCAAAATTTCTGGTGTTTGCACTCTTCCTTCTGCCCGCTAAGGATATGCACCAAAGTCGATCCTTCTAAGTATATTCTCTCTTGGTTCTTTTCCTAATACCACTTCTAACATAAAGGGGTCCAATGGTTCTTTTCCGTCTCTGATTTTTACCAAATATGCAGCCTTCTTTTTGACTTACACCTGGTTAACTTCTCCAAAGCAAAGGCAATATTTATCTCAAACGCCATAACGGAATATAACGATAACATCAACAATAATTTAAAGAGCGAACAACGTATATGCTAATGCACCAACTTATTCGCAATGCCTATAGTAGTGATATATTTGGTAAGAAACCTATACAAATATCTGTATTAAACTGTATTACTGTATTGCCTTAAATCTCAATTCATAATAACTGACAAAATAAAGCAATAATATCATTGATTACGTTTGCTGTTACAAAATGTAATGATTCCTACAGATTAGAAACCAGAACAGTCAGTAATGTATCATACATGTTAGGAAACTATACGGTTCACTGATGTTTTTTGTACTAAGCCTGGTAAGAAACAAAAACGTTCAATGGTTGAGCTTACTTTCCTCACAATAATTTATATAGAAACCACATTGCGATGTTTAGGTTTGCCGTATATTCGATGTTTTCCAAACTGCCTTTTTCGCCGTATGACAAAAGTTAGAAACTTCACTCGTCTTCACAAAAACAGCAAACAAACAAACTTCGCAATGATTGCAGCGCCTTTGACATATCTCACCAGGAAAGGCCAGCCGAATGAATGCATCGGGTAGGAGTCCCAGGGCTTAATTTTCAACATACTGAAAAATGTGTTATCTACCAGCCTTGATCTAAAATTGCACGATTTGAGTACTAAATTCATACTCAGAACGGATGCATCGAATTAGGCAATGGATCAATTCGGCTTTAAGAGGATGATGGTGTAGTGCATCCGGTTGCATACATGATAAGAAATTCAAAGGCGGAGAAATGGCAAATTCGGTTTTGAGGAGGAAGGTTTGGTGGTTGTGTGTGTGATATCCAGGTTTCAAAACGGGCATCAGTTCAACTTGGAAACGGACCATCAGCCATAACTGTATCTAAATAAATCGAAAGGAACCGACGCACGATTGACGAGGTGATCATTGCAGCTTCAGCTACATCGGTTCCGAATACGAGCTATCAAAGAACCAGACAACGTAGGGGCTGATTTCCTTAGCAGAGTGTATATATCAGACTGACATAGATATGATGTGTGTTTGAGGAATATAATTGTGTTTATTTCTGGAAGCCGACACAGTTCCAAACATATTTTTGATATATTGAGTATATGTAAACAATATCAATCACATTTCTATAGATTGAGTATAGTTTCAATATACATGTATAGTGAGTACATAATCTAGTTCTACTTTATTTGATATGATTTGTAATTATTCAATATATTTATTATAATTACCAAGTTTCTGGTTTAATGCAAGTAGATAAGTAGAACCGCAGATAGTTGTACATGTAAACACAACACATAGTTATGTTATAGCGTGAGTGTCAAACGACTTACAATGGGTTTTCAAAACACAAAATACAGTTTGCAGTAAGTGCAATAGCATTATAATATCCCATACGTTAAATTGTATGACCTGACATATGATCCGTTTGTACTTGAAGCGTATACATACATATTATAGTTCAGACCGATGACTACATATCATACCTTTGAATACCACGCCTATATCGGTTATGCATAACCGAATTGCATGTACAGGTTTGACACAGTTTTAAAAGTGTTCAGTTTGCCTTAATGCGAAACTTGTATAGTTGATTTAGCTAGTTTAATAAAAAACAAGTTGTATATGTGGTAGTAATTCTTATTAGTAGTATATGACGTCAACTAGTAACAGTTATAGATTAATGATGGAGCTTTGATTGACATATATATCAATGTGCATATATTGGTTATAGTTTTGTAACTATGAATTGGGTAAAACATAATTAGAGTACGGTAGTTAGATATTGCTACTTGTGTAATTACAGCTCTAACCCATGTTGTTGTGAGGACAGAAAGTCATCGGTGATCTAGCATAGACGAGTAACCGAAGTGACTATGTGGGCAACTATTGAAGAGAAGTTATGATGTAGTCATGTGTGGGCAAACTGATATGTCAATGATGTACTGAAGTCCAGTATGCATTGACAGGATATTTTATGTGTGGGCAGATATCAAATCATGTAGTCCTGTGTGGGCAATGATATAGGATGGCAGTCCCGTGTGGACCACTGTAAGTTCCGGTAGTCCTGTTTGGGCAAACGTATGCAATCATGTAAGGGCAACCGTAAACAGTCCTGAGCGGACAGCGGTGACAAAACCTCGTAGGCAACTACACTTATCAATGTAAGGGCAATTATTAAGGATCCTTATGCATGGTACTTATCCATGTCATGTGTAGACATCATAATGATATCCAGTGTGTTACCTGTGGGTTCTGATGGCCGTCATTGACTGACTGCGGTTTTTTGTAGGCTTGTGGACCACCTAAATAGGAACGGTATACCTGTTCAATACCCTAAAATCTAAATTTTGTGTAATCTATGTGTTTGTGTATGATAGATGTGAGAAAGTTGCATTATAAGTTTTTATATGTATAAGTATTGTGACAGTTATAAACCTGTTTATCTGCTGTTTGCTTCATTCTTCATATCAGCGCTCATTTTTCAAAAACGTATACAATGATTAACCATATTTTCGAATTGAAACTGTTGTTGTGACATGGATAATATGTTGCGTTGCTCAAAGTGCATGGAATACATACCAATTGGTTACAATATTCGTCTGTAAAGAAAGTACTGTGTGTTGCAGCCACGGCTGATGAGTACGCTTCACGTGCTAGGTGTGGTGGGGAAGTTATCGTAAGCTGCGTGATTTTTACGTGTTGCGTGATAAGAATAATGTCCGGTTCTGTGGAAAGCCCACATGAACAAAATATAACTCTGCTCATATGTCAAAACATTACTACAAGTTTAATGCCTATCGATGTATGACAAGGTAACGATGGAGATTCGAATGGGGTAAGGACAACACTTGGTCAGACTATAAAATTAATGGCCATCTTAGAAACATAATTGAGGAATTGCATGTGGCATTTGTGTCCAATTTTACCCAAACTAAATCAGAACTGGATGTGAAAGAACGCATTTTGTCAAAAGATACAGACTTGGTCTTGGCTTTTAGCATGTCACAATTTTCAGGCGACTATTAAAGTGGTTTGGACGTCTAAATAATTAAATTGATCATAGACTGGACATTCTGAATCTATTTCAGAAAATAGCCCAAACAATATTTTAATAAATTTAGGTTCCGCATGATGACCATGATGTATTGAGCTTCTTGTGATGGAGGTATGTGATATGACACAATAACCTACATCGTATCGTATGACTGTTCATCCTTTGTGAAGCGTCTGGAGTCCAATTTGGACAATCTGCGCTTTAAAGCGTACTGCCGAAGAAAACTCCGTATCATTTGAATCTTGTGAAATATTACTAATTATTATATGACTGGTGTTAATCCCCAGTCCTGATTGGAGGAGCGACGTCATGTGACGAGTCTGTAAATATGTAACAGACCTCGTTCTATGAATAGAAAAGTGTTACAGACCTCAGCCTATACATAGAAAAGTGTTACAGACATCAGCCTATACATAGAAAAAGTGTTACAGACCGCTACTACAAATAGACCTGGGTAATTTCCCAACCATCGATTAACAGTCAATTGCTGAATCAAATCATCTGTTACAGACCTCGTTCTGTGAATTGAAAAGTGTTACAGTCCTCGACCTATACATAGACAGGTGTTGCAGACCGCTACTAAAAATAGCCCTAGGTAATTTCCCTGCCAGTTTATAATTCTGTTATCAATCACACTGCTGAATTCAACAACAACTGAATTATCTTATCCAATTTTGAACTATGTGAACATTGAAGATGTCGATTGTGCAAAGAATATTTACTTGAAATAAAATATCACATGATTGAATCTGAAATGCAATTTTGTGTATGTGATTTTGTCTTTCAAGATCTTAACTCAGTGATTACAAAATGGTCCATGCCATCCATGAGTTTACGACATAAACAAATAATAATATCATTATAAAATGTCATATAATTTACGGACCTGGTCTGAACAATATTCACTTCGGCCCTAGGCCTCTGTAAATATTGTTCAGACCAGGTCCGTAAATCAGGGATATACCTCACCTGCAGTCCATAATTGCATATTGTTTAAGTTGCTGAATATCTAAAGCCCGTGGGAGGTAAAGAAAAGGCAGTGAAACCTGTTCATGACTTGAGATATCTCACGTTATTAGGAAGCTCTCATCTTACCAAATTGGTCATAAACAGCTAGTTTGTTATGAAAAGCAACTTATAGGAAGAACAGGCTAAAAAGAAAAAAAAATCAGAACTGCACCTTAGATCATTGCTGTTTGAAAGACCACTTGGTGTTCACTGGAACATTAAGTTTGACACATTTGAATCAAGATCAAAGAGTTGGATACAAAATGCACAAGGCAAATCGTTTTCAGTTTCACACACTTAGTATATAATCCTTTTGTAATTCGTGTGTCCATTCGTTCTTCAATATAAACAGAATGTTCAGTCAGAGTGTAAGATGAACAAAGAATTACTTGGATGACGAAAGCAAACAATATTGGTGAAATGGCTGAGTTTTTGAGAGAGATCGTTGTCTCACACCGGATAATTTCGACTCTGGAGTTAAATTAGAGCTTTATCATTTTTTCGTCTAAAGAAGTACGCATGGAACGGTTCGTACATTCAAGCTGTGAAGTCAATCAGTATATTCACTGTTTATTCTTCTGGAAAATCTTTGGCTGTGTCCGCGGTACGAGTGAATATTATCCTGAAAATGATGAACTGATTTTTTTCTGTTGACAAAAACTTGTTTAGGACAGAAAGTATAATCGTGCAATACATCAAAACCAAGAAACGGCATTTCCACATATACACGATGGGTCTTCTCCTGTAGGAGTTATATGGAAAGCAAGTGAATCTTGCTGATAATGTTTTTCGAGGGTTAAATTTGTCTGAAATGGTCACCAAGTAAAGATGGAAACAGGGGCCAGAATTATTGTCAAAAGACGAGTCAGAATATTCAGGGCTTCCAACGTGCCTTGAACTGTCGAGAGTTGTTAAGGAAGTAAAACCATGTGTTGTCGAAACAGAACCAGCGGATGAACCAATTTGACAGCGTTTCCCACTGATCGAGTGCGCCCTGGTCTTATAAACTAGTTGTATGGATAGTAATGATTGGCTTATGCATTGTATGACAGTTGGATTAGATTTGCAAGGAATGTGGTCCCAGTGATAATAAAGAAAGTTATTGGCTGGTTGTAAAGGCCCTATAACCACGGGTACTAATTTATGAACCGCTTTGAGACGACCTACGAACTAAGTTGTGATGAAGCAGTATTAAAGAACCTCGAATTATTATTATTAATTATTATTATTATGCGGGATGGTGTGTCTAGATTGTTCAGGTCATTTTTATATACGCCGCCTAGGGGATGAGTAGCGGGACAACTTTAGTGACGTAGTAGCCAATTGCAATTGTATGCGATGGACTATTTATTATTGAAAAGGTGGTATAGTGTGAGCAGGAAAAATGGAGGGCCTTGCGGTGAATGGACTGTGTCGATTTTGTTGTTAAGGTTCAGCAGCCTACCTTCTGTTGATGCAAAGGTTGTGTGTACCTTAAGGGTATATGTACACACTGTAGGTATATTGATGTGACGACAAGAATTTCAATGTAAATCAGGGAATGCTGAACAGAAAATTTGCAGCTGACAGCGTATTCGTCATTACATGAAATGGAAAATTGTATACAATTTTAATATTGTGCTTGTTGATATCTACGGGAACTCAATGTGTGTTCTTCAGCGTTACATTCATGTGCAGTATTGTTTACTTCCCAGGTCTATTACACATACTATGAACCATATAATACGGTGTGCTTACCATGTGTGGACGATAAAAACTGGCGATGATACATTTCGTTTCATTAATTCCGAACCACAACTATGGTCCGGATTCCTTTTCGAATGATATAACAAAATGACGGATTATTATGGACGTTTTAGACGAGGTGTAACAACTGCAAAAAATAAATAGGTAACCGTGAACAAATGTTGTTACTGTTTCATGTTATTGTTTAAAGACATACATATCTCCATATTTAAAGCATTTTGTCGACTAACTGGTAGCCGATTATCACTGAGAAGTCGGTATTTGTCCGGCAACGAACGATACGATTCCTTGTATTTAAAACAGCGTTGTAGTGCAGGTTCCCAATTTGGATTGATTTTAGTTACGAAAACGATACGGGTTTTTTCTTCTAAATACAAGTAGCTTGTATCAAGACATATTTTGAAATATCGATATTTACTTCCAAAAGTCTCAATAAATAATTCGTGATGAATTTACGAGTGTTCGTACCGAATTAAGTCGTTGTCATATTGTTTGCATTGGAGACCACCAAATGTAAACATCTTGCGGGAAATTCGAAAACAAAGGTCACATGATAAAAAATGTGTACTCTGCACCTATAAAAACTTTTCTTTCCAACTAATGGGTGCTGATTTTAGCGACAATTAATTGGATTACGCGAATGTCGTGTGCTATAACCAGTTGAACAATAGACAGGTAACAACAAAGTCTCGTGTCGTGTATACACGATAACGGGGACGAGGCGGCATATATTTGTGTCGTCAGTACACGACAACGGGGACCAGGAAGCACATATTATTGCTGAGTGTACACGACAACGGTACGGAAAGAGTTAAAATAAATTTAAACAGAGTGGTTTTTAATCTTACAACCACAGGAGCAACTATCACACAATATAAAGAGTAAATGTCAGCTAGCCTTAGTGAGGTTGTCCCAAAACCGCCAACCACAAATCCTCAAAACACTTAAGCCAGCAATTTTGGGTATCTACACGTAGTTATTAAATGCAAACACTTCAAAATCTGCAATGTTTTCAGATTCGTTAAAAGATGACCGTTGAATGAAGAAGTGGACGACATTCAGAAAGCTAACTTATTATAATAAGGACAATAATATGTTAACCACCAATGACTTCATCAACAGCAAATAATTATCCTGCATCAAGACATAATCTGAAAATAAATGTTTACTACAACTGGATCAAATTAATATACCTACCTATTAAAAATAAAAAATAAAAAAAATATAAAACTATTTGATGCCTAAAAATATAGATATAAAAACCCAAACAATGTGATAGCGTCACGAGCATAGATTATTTATTTAACAGTTTCTGTGACATCAGTGACCCCCATCCGCTCGAAAACTGTGACTGTAGGTACCACACTGATGTGTCATTAACATTATATGTATATATTACAGTTCCTGTGACATCAGTGATCATCACCCCCTCCACCACTGTGACTGTAGGTACCACACTGATGTATCATATACACATTATATGAATACATTACAGTTCCTGTGACATCAGTGACCATCACCCCCTCCACCACTGTGACTGTAGGTACCACACTGATGTATCATATAAACATTATATGAATACATTACAGTTCCTGTGACATCAGTGACCATCACCCCCTCCACCACTGTGACTGTAGGTACCACACTGATGTATCATATAAACATTATATGAATACATTACAGTTCCTGTGACATCAGTGACCATCACCCCCTCCACCACTGTGACTGTAGGTACCACACTGATGTATCATATACACATTATATGAATACATTACAGTTCCTGTGACATCAGTGACCATCACACCCTCCACCACTGTGACTGTAGGTACCACACTGATGTATCATATAAACATTATATGAATACATTAGCGTTCCTGTGACATCAATGACCATCACCCCCTCCACCACTGTGACTGTAGGTAACACACTGATGTGTCATTAACATTATATGAATACATTACAGTTCCTGTGACATTAGTGACCATCACCCCCTCCACCACTGTGACTGTAGGTAACACACTGCTGTGTCATTAACATTATATGTATATATCACAGTTCCTGTGACATTAGTGACCATCACCCCCACCACTGTGACTGTAGTTACCACACTGATGTGTCATAACATTATATGTATGTATTACAGTTCCTGTGACATTAGTGACCATCATTCCTCCACCACTGTGACTGTAGGTACCACACTGATGTATCATATAAACAGTATATGTATATATAACAGTACCTGTGACATCAGTAACCATCACCCCCTCCACCACTGTGACTGTAGGGACCACACTGATGTATCATATAAACATTTTATGTTTATATTACAGTACCTGTGACATCAGTGACCATCACGCCCTCCACCACTGTGACTGTAGATGTAGGTACCACCACCATACTGACCTGTACCACACAGCCACACAGTCGTCCCAAGGCCAATGTCACGTGGTACCGAGTGGTCAGTGGTCAGCAACAGCAGATCACCGTTAACATCAGTGTGTCACATGACAATCAGAACTCCGACCAGACAACCACCAGTGCTCTGTCTTATGTACCGTCCAAGGAGGACAACGGACGGACGGTGTACTGTCTATCAGATGGAGGATGGACAGGAAGTACTGCTACAACTCTACGGTCGGGAGATGTAGCTCTCAATATCAGATGTAAGTATAGTTTTCATTCTTTATTCGTTCTATCGCTGTATTCGTATGAAAAATGTTGGACAAAAGTCGGGCAAGATTTCCCTTAATGTCAGATGCAAGTATAATTGTATATTCAACAAAATGGATGTGTAGCTTAAATGTGTCTTAATCGATTTGCTCACTGGCCTGTATTCTGTTTCTCCTACTTGTAAACAGTCCCATATAATTACCGATACATTCAATTAAATGTTATAACGTAATGTTACGTTGCTTTATGCATAATTAAGAAGCTATGTAATACTCCAATCGGATATATCGTAAGTTCAATTAACTACCTATAAGTCAAATTATGCGAAATTTTACTCGCCTGGGCAATATTTATAAGTAGGTATTGATCTTCAAACTCACTTAGAATATACCAGAATTCTGTGGTTAGGAAAGATCACGTTAAGTTTCAAGTGACTTAGCTTTCCAGTCATCTTTAAATTGGTAAATCATCTTGCTTGGAAAAATATTGATAACAAAGTACATTTCCACAGAAGTAATATATACGAAGCATATACAGTTCAGCAGTACATGAAATGAAGTTTATTTGATTATTTACGAAATAATTTAGAGGAATAAATTCCACCATAAGAACTTAAGAATCGTAATTAAGGACACATATTATACTCAGCGAAATTATTTGCTGTTGGTAAAGGCGACTTATTTTCATTGAAATTTAATACTGAGTTGGAAAACAATCAGAAAAATTACTTGATATTGCTTAAACCCTGTCTTTGCCAAAATATATACTCATATCTATAGAATATACTTACATAAACTTTTACTTTTGAAAACATATGGTGAAACTCATTGAACATTCCTACACATCTAGACAGCGTCTATGCTTCTCCCCCCCCCCCCCCCCCCCCTATTTTGTTTTCCGTTTTCCTCCAATCTTACTTCTAGTCTCATTTTCCCTTCTATACCTCTTGGACCTACTCTAACATCTTTTCTGTCACTTCTAAACAATGCTTATATATAACAGAAATAATTTAACTGTAGTTTAAGTTGGCTTTGATACAAAATGTTTGCAAAGTGTGAAAAACAGTCCCTATTAGATATGTAAATAAATATAATTACAGTTGTGGGATCGCACAACGTTACACGATGTGCGGTGTGCGCACGATGTGTGCACGGTGTGTGAACGGTGTGTGCACGATGGACGAACGATAAAAAGCGGGACGATCATTTCTTGCGCACATCTGTGCGCACGATGGACGGACGTTGTGGGATAACAATCGTGGTTGGTGTAAATTGAGGAATGCCTTAACAATTTATACGGTTTCGTGTTTAAACATATAAACTTGATGTTTACGTATGTTTCTATATTCTAGCATCATCTATAAACTTATCTTTCTTTCTATACATTCTTATATTTAGAAATTGTGTTTTCTGTGTTTTTAAACAAACTTAATCGACACATGTAAAATTACAACACAATCCCGTGTACAGGTAAACATAGCCACTTTGTACATGTACCTGGACCGTAGTTTTCTCCCCGTCGGGGGCACTTACGTAACTCGTCGGGTAAGGCCGGGGGTGTAAAAATTCAGGTGAAGGGGAACTATAGGCAAACGAATGCAAATAAGAAATACCATTCATTACGGTCAAACGGTATCGCAAATCAGCTCTTTGTGTCAGGCACTGGTCAGGTAAAACTCCGGACACTCATCAAATTGTTATTTACCTGTTCTGTTACCTTAGAGCCAAACCCATTCTTGACAGCCTATAACGGTCGCTGTAATACTGTGTAACACGCATTGTGAAATTGTATAATCTTGATTATTGTGATGAGAAATTACAGATATATACACAGTGTACATTATCACATACAAGCCTTCCGTATTTTT
This sequence comes from Mizuhopecten yessoensis, assembly GCF_002113885.1. Lineage (NCBI taxonomy): Eukaryota > Metazoa > Mollusca > Bivalvia > Pectinida > Pectinidae > Mizuhopecten > Mizuhopecten yessoensis. Next base: position 72,005 of record NW_018408108.1, read on the forward strand.
GTCATTCTGTAATTTTGATCTACAAATGATACCAAATCGCACAGTTGTGCGGAGAGAAGCGCGCAACGGGGCGAACGATTGCTAAATCGCACAGTTGCGCGCACAATGTGTGGACGATGTGCGGACGGTGTGTGAACGATGTATGCACGGTGTGCGCACGCTATTTTTGGTGCGTTGTGCGGTCCCACAACTGTACTTAGGAACCATACCTGGAGATAAGTGATAGATACCATGGCCATAATTTGCAGTTGATTATTATTGAATGTATGATGAATGAATTAATGGTAATGTGAGAGAGTAACAATGTATATTTTTTTATTTGATAAATTTGCATTGCTATTAAAAAAAAAAAAAAAAAAAAAAAAAAAAAAAAAAAAAAAAACACACAACATAAGATGGCATGACATTTAACTGAAGTTTGTATAATATATAACCAATTGGTTTCTTTCGACAGCTTAACCGAACATGAAATTAAAAAACAAAACAGACAAGCAATACAAAGCCCTAAAACTACAGGCTATAACATATAATTATACTTGCATCACAGAAGGCAAACAACTTTCACCGGATAATACAAATCGGTATTGTGAAATATATTAATTTCAATTTGTTAATATTATGTCAGTGAAGCTATTCTTATGACCGTCTATGCAACCATTTTGGAGAAAACAAAAAAAGAAAGTTTTTTCAGCTGATCAGAGGCTGGAGTGGCAGCAAACATATTTGAAACATCAGTTTGTTTTCGATCGGTTCAATTAATTTTAAGAAATCGGAAAGGTTCAATTGTTAAACTTCCTTGTGAAAAGAATGAAATATTCAAAAGAATACCGAAGTGTCAATAAAATCCGAACTTAAACTAAATATCGCTAGAGCAAAATATCAAAAAAGGGTGAATTTATTTGGAGGCTAACAGACAATGACAAGAAGGTAAGAGTCTTCTGCTGCATCGATTACACCCACCATATCAATCTATGTCGAATTCATGTAATGTCACATCCTCACATCGATAAATCGAAAATTGTGCACAAATGATCCACGTGATATGCCCATTTTCCGAATGTCTTTTCTACCTCGGGACGACCACTGTTATCTTTTCCAAATTTGGTTGGCTTTAGTGTCACAATATGTGTTGTGCATTCCACCGGTCCAGTCCTGAATCGAGAAAGAGGCTCGTACATGTATGTCAATGTCGATTTATCGATTTGATTCGTCATTTATGCATATATATCGCTTAAGTTTACAGACGCTTATAGCATTGCCGAATTAAAGTCGAATTTATATGGCCATTTTTTAAGTATGTATCTCTGTGTGCATACGCTTCACTGGTCATTGGTCTGATGAGGGTGATGGAGTATATAACGAACAATACTACAATCTTTTGAAACTAAAGGATGCACTTTTTCAATGAAGCACTGCAACAGTCCTCTTTAATTTCCCGCTTACTTGCCCCGACATGGGCCAACGTTTTAATTTATTAAAACTCTTACTTTTCTTTCGGATTTTTTGTCCATACCTAAGTTAAGACAAAGTTGTTTCAACAACTATTGTGCAATACCCTACTTATTGTCGTGTATCAGTGGTCGTCCTAAGGAGAATACAGGAAAAGTCCCATAAAATTGGCATATCCAGTGAATCATCTGAACATAATGTACATGCAAGAAAGACAAATACTTTAGTTTTCAATGTAAAAAGTTAATGAAACGGAACTTTAATCATACTTATCCTGTCACTCAAAATAAGCAAAAAGCAAAACGTACTTTTATTATTACCAATAATTAGTAAAGATGTAATTTGAAATGTGGTCACATATGGTCAGTTGCTACATACCATCAGAAATGTTTTTGTATATGGCTTTTGTAATAGGAAGTAGAAGTTTGTTATTTTTTTTATTTAGCCATATGATGCATAAAATGCACGTTTGTCATGGACGTCCTAACAATCAGTGTAGAGAGCAATGCAGCTGCAAATTTGTTCTTTTTAAGAAAAAAGTGTTTGAATATGAATTTCATGCCAATCCATTATTATAAAATCGGTAGTACGCCGCAATTGAACAACACCCCACCCCACCCCCACCCCCCAAACATTTTCACAAAGATTGTTCTAGGTGTCCCAATCATCCAAGAGGAGATTCACTCTTTTCTATTGTGACCTATTGTTTCTGTATGTGTGTTACGTTCATTTTTCTGTTTTTTAGTGTACTTAGCGATATCTTATGTTTTACTAGCGGCACATCAAAGTGATAATTTGTAGATATATTCACAACTTCACACAATGCAATTTGAAATGGTTGTCTTCACGTAGGCTCAGGGATTTAAGACGTTCTTTTGCGGCCATACGAATCACTATCAGAGTTGTGCTCTTTAATAGTGGGCAAAAAGTAGAATGTTTTCTAACAAAATGAGATCGCAATGGCACGACAGAAATATCGTTTCCCAAAAAATATTAGGATTTAATATTTAAACCGATTAACGACATTTATGAAAAATAAAAGGTTTCTTCATAAGAACACCCGGAACCAGTATAACATCAAAAGTGTTCAGTTTATCTAGTCGTTTCCAGTTACTTCAAACTTATTTCAACTGATCAGCATCGGATAATTGCATCAATGAAACAAAAAACAGCCAGTAGCTCTTTAAATACATGTTAATTCACATATAAATTTTGTCTTTAGATCCCCCGACTAACCCAGCCATAGTGACCGGTAATAGTGATCCTGTGTATGATGGTGAGGACATTGAACTCCGATGTAGTATAAGGGGAGGTAACCCACTAGCCAGTCTGACATGGACATGTCCAGATCGTAGCGTTACCTCTACACCAGCAAACACAGCAGACACAGCAAACTCAGTACTTGGGATACGTCTGACACCTTTATATAACGAGGCCAACTGTACATGTGTAGCTACTCATCCTGTACAGGGCTTCAGGACATCTCCCACCGAGGTATTCAACGTCTACTGTAAGTCTACTGTGGTAGTTACTGTATCTATATAACTATTGATCATCAGGTCTAATCCTGAGATCGTCAACGTCAAATGCAAGTATACTGTGGTAGTCATTGCCCTTTTGTGTGAAGTGCATTTAATGTGTGACGAGTTATTATTACATCAGGGTTTTCAATACACAATGTGTTTCCCAAATTTCACTTGATACTCCTATCTGGAGACATTTTAATACATTTAAGAATAGCTTTTTACCCTTTTAATTTTATTTTTACTATATTAGGATTTTTGATAAAAAGTCCATATTTTAGTATAATTGATAATGCGACATTTGGTACATTCTTGAACCAATAGGTTCTATTGAGACACAGGCTACAAGTATGTATAAAGTTCCAGTCCAACTGTCACGGTTTTACACCCAGTATCAACACGGATTACCCAGGCTTCAATACTGACTCGCTACGGATATCCAGAGTTGTCCCAGGTTTGCACCACAGTAGCTCACCGGGGCTATATACCGATAAAGTATGATTAGAGCTTAAAGGAGTAATTGGTGAAAGTGTCTGGTACATCTTTGTTATGATTAAGAAACAGAAATGCCGTTTTGAAATTTAATAAAAAATGCAAATTTTGGTCATCTATTTCCCGTTTTCAAAATGTCAAACACTTCAATGTAATATAACCTGGAATCCCCCTCTTTTCTATCTCATTTATGTATTAGTTCGTTGAATTAGAAGCGACCTGATCAAATAGTGACAAACTATGACTATTTTATGTAACGCGGTTTAAAAAGTTGTTCGATATGGCAATATACAACCATTTTGCAGTGTATATGCATAACAAAGTTGTTAATAACATTAAATAATTACTTCGTTTTTCTCCTGAAATTGTTTTGAGATTTCATGTTTGATTCATAACTGACCATACGCATTCAATTTTAAGTTTTGTACAATTGAGTTCTGCATTATGTCAGAGCAGCTAATTATCAAACGAATTCTCTTATTGTAATAATAAAACCTTCAGGACTGTGTTTTGGAGGCTCACATAATAAATATAAACAGGTTTTTTTCCTTGTTTGTGCGTAAATAAAGACCTGTATTACCTGCCTGAACAGATGCCCCTCGTATCCATGCCCTGACGGTGACTGACACGTTCCCCTGGCTGGCCAGAGATACTTATGTAGGCCGTCTGAGCTGTGACACTACAGCCGGTAACCCGCCTACCACACGGTACACGTGGTACAGGGACGGTACACCGGTCAGTTCCCAGACATCACAGACGCTCCCCTTTGACCCACCTGCCAGCAGTGATGGCGGACGGTTGTACAGGTGTAGGGCTGAAAACGACTTCACCGACGCCAAAGGATCGGCTCCGGAGTTGGACATAACATTAGATGTACAATGTAGGTTAACTTGAATTATGACATAATGCTGATGTGTTTGCTACCATCATTTTATTTCCTTGTACGACTGACATGCTGTCTAGACAACCTTACGAGACAAAATAAAGTCCTATCTGCAAATATTTGAAAAGAATGTAAAACCTTATTATTACATTCATTTAATTACTTATTTTGATAAAGTAGGTTCTTTGGTGAATATTTTAACAAAGTATGCGAAATTATTTTCATTATTTAATTATTTAATAACCGCCTTCATATTAACTCAGATAGTTACGCGATGTTGATAAGCTTCGACTGTAAATGGTGGGGAGTGGGGGAAATGTTGTTGCGTCACCACTTATCCTAATGATCACCTATGCCAGTTATACGTAATCACTATCACTGTCAAAGATGACCTTAGTTTTATCATAATTTCTGCCCATCGCCTAGCCTAACTTTGTACTTGGAGACGCTGTTTGTATTTCACATAAGCTTCCTTCGAACAAACAGTTACAATTGCTAACCTTCATAGTCTGCTGACTTCCTTAACATGAAAGCTAACTGTGGAATTAAACGTTGTATTTTTCCAAGAATATTTTTACCTAATAGGTAACATATCTGGTTATTTTGGACAGTACAATCGGCACATGTCTCAGATGGATCTCGAGGCCTGTATATCGTTACGCTAATCAGACTTTGAACATATGGCCCACCTGTACTTTTTTCTCATGGTAGTTTGTTATCAGTGTTTAATTGGTCAAATTAACAAAAGTGACTATGTTCACTAGTAAACAATATCGCTTTTATAGAATGAATTATTTTCAATATTTCACCGGTACAAATGTAATATACAGATTTTTTCTTAGAAAAGAAGGGATCACACAGAAGTATGTACGCTGTGCCATTCAGGATGAATCCGAAAAACAAAATTGCTATTAGGTAGGCATCTTAGATTTTGCATCTGAAGTTAAGTATCATTATTCTTCTTACTCGTAGTTAGTAAAAGGATCATTAAGAAACTGCGTCCATTATTCTGCTAGTTCGGAATTGTGATGAATAATAAAAAAATGCCAAATTATAACTATCTCGGATAGAGTTTTTACGCTACATAGCATATCCCACCTTGAGGTTGACCGGAAATTACACAAAATTTCCGCCAGGCAGATATCTATATTTTTTCATGAGAAATTTGTTACAGGTTACGCGTGATCCTCTTTTTATGATTATGTACATATTGTAATTCGATATGGATACAGAAGGTAAATTGTCTCTCAGTTTGTCATCTTGGATTTTTCAAATGAAGTTTGTTACCGCTATTTCTCACAAAATTAGGGATCGTGTCCATAGTTATGTCTACTTCTCACTCGGCCGAATTTAAATATCCACAATTAACACAAGTTAATCTTGCATCTTGTATGCTAATTACACGAAGAATCATTGTACCACCATTTCAAGTATACATTGAGGTTCAAAAGGGAACTGTGTATGAATGACATCATTGGTTGGTAAGTCTTCAGATCAGATCCTGTCTTTTTCTTGAATATTATTTATTTTTTTACCTCAGTAGTGATGTTCATATTTGACATAGAGTAATCGGGTTCATTCATCAAACCATCCAGACGTTCTAGCTAATTAAGCATGTATAACATAAAATAATATCTATTAAAAAAAGAAAACATTTTCCTGATGGTATTCTCTTTGCCATTTAATTGAAACAAAATAAGTTTAAGGATTTATTACCAAGATATGGTTTGCAATTAACCGCTATTTGTCATGGAGTCTCTCATGATAATCTAAATATTTGCAAAGTTGATTCCGTGTGCACTACGTTCTTTTGTATATCCCGCTGGTTATACAACTTTTTACATAAAGAATGTGATTAGCAGGCTATCTGATAAAGCGTTTTATTTTACACTAATAAGAACAAAATGCGGGTTATGTGTTTTATTTTCTCTTTGCTAAGGCACAGGCGCTAGATGCATGCAACAAAGAACAACATCAACGCTTTATGGCTTTAAAACTGAAACAATTTAGAATATATTATCAGCATTAGAGGCACAATATCGATTACGTATGCAGGTCACGGTGCACGTGTAACCGCAGGTACTTTGGTGTGTTTAGTTATGCCGCACAGCAATCAGCACACAAATACTTACCGATTCAACGTATTTCCCTAGGCGTATTTCCTGCTAATGTATTTTACCACATACAATATCTTAACTCCCGAAAGCTATCCGCCGGCGCTGGTATGCGCTAAAAATTGTAATAAACCTTGTTTTATAAATATAATACTAATCACTACAAAATGTGTCAAGTAATCAGAATTGTTAGTTAGTTTTTCTATTGTATTAAGTCCCTAAAACGAAATTTGTGGACTGATTGCTTTTACCTCCTTTTTTTCTTCCTTCGTTAGTTTTTCCTTACGTTTTCTTAGAAACTACCGAATGGATTCCGATGAAAACTTTGGCAAGTGTTGGAACGCGCGCGAAATTTGCAAACCTACTATGCTTTTGTCACTGTGTATCTTTTTGTAGACTGTCGCAAGTGCCACTGTTACAATTAAAACTTCTTAATTTATTCTCATGGTCTTATTTTCGTTCTAACATTATCTTACAGGACTTACCACTGGACAAACTTTACATGTTCAATAAAAAAAAACAGATTTTGTGTTAGTCAATATTGCATTTTGTTATTGTAGTTATTTTATTTTATAGTAAGCACGCATTACCATGTACAAAAATGCAACAGGGGTTTTACGGTCTCACACATGTAGGTAAACTTATCAAACTGCATCAATTATATTTGCTCCTTATATATAGATTTCTAAGATAAATGTCAGTGGTGACAGACAAACTTTAATTGCATCACGTTGTTTTCAGAGATACAAATTGCATTCATCGAAAATTGCATCAAATACATACAGACAAGTTGTAGGCTAAGTATGTTTTACACCAAACCTCAACAACAGCTTTAACAAATGTTAGCGGACAACTTTGCTCGTTAGTCCCAAACAGGTTTTCCGGAAAGGGGAAGGTGTTAAGGTTTGCAGCCGTCTGAAATCCATCTGTTACAAAAGTTTGTCCGAACATTGTTTCTATACTATCTGACCTGGAGTATTTGGATAGAGGAGTATCATGTACAAACAGTAGGTCACCTATGATTTGACATCAACTTTTGAAAAAGGTTTGTCTGTGACATATTTTCTATGATATTTCACCTCGGGTAAGCAGATTTGGTATGCAAATTGACCGTTTACTTTATCTTTCAAACATAAATTGCCTGGAACATTAAGTCTACACCATTTAATCTGGATTTGGTGTGCAATTATGTCTTGGGTATTGGAATACAGAGAGCGGGAAATATGGCACTGTGAATTATATTCTTATATATCTTGAGATAGAGTTAACAAAAATATCATTATCGATGGGAGATTATGAAATACCTTGCAATACTTTGCCTTGGTAAATATATATTTTTACTTGCAGATGATCCCATTATAACTCTCTCGGCCTGTCCAGAAACAGTTAACGAGACAGACAATTATCGGTGTACCTGTACAGCTGTAGGTAACCCCAACCCTACTGTTACCTGGTATCCTCGGGATTCCTCGACCAACAACATTCTGGACTTACCATATATCAACAGAAACAAGGTCGGGCGGTACACATGTAATGCCACGTCATCATCTCAGAAGTTTGGGTCGCTATATACCCAGTCCGACCTCAACCTTGTGGTACATTGTGAGTATTGTCCTGGTGGTATTACATGTTCATACTAGGATAAGTTAACAGGTATAATACATTCATAACTTGTCGTTACATTGCTAAATGAGAATATATATAAGCATCAGATGGGCTGTCGGATAGCGACCAAAGCCCTAATCGAGTAGATTATTTCGAAACCTGTGTTGTAAGATTGCCAATCAGACGGCGAAATATATCAGGGAAATCATGGCTACAATTAAAACTAAAATAAAATATTGTTTTGATCCCAACTAATATACCATGATCCCATAAGCTTCCCTGGTATCAATTTAGTCGTTACGAATAATTACATGTAACTGTTACAGACTTGACTAAGTGCCTTTAACTATTGTTTACACAATGATATATTTGTACCAAAACTAAATATAATGATTCGCCTACAACCGAATGGTCACTTGAGGTCAACTTTGATTACGACACTTGTCAATAAAATCATACTGTATTTAACGTCAAAAGGCTTACGAAACCAATATATCTTCGTTTACAACAACTTATGCACATGAATATGCTTAGTAATGTACACACATTCATCCCAATTAGATATAAACCTTCTCTGCAATATAGGATCCAGATCATAAACATGTAGACTTGTTTGCAGATGCCCCGGATGTAGAGTTGTTAGTGCAGGACGCCACGGAACACGATACACATTTAGTGATGACATGTAACGCGTCAGGTGTTCCAAACGTTTACACTTACGGTGTTTGGAAACATATGTACGGTACAACTCTCGTCAGGACCCTCACTGGTGACGTCACGACTGACGGCAGGACCCTCACACTGGCCAGCGTTTCATATCAGGACAGTGGAACTTACGCCTGTCAAGTACATAACTCCATCAGGGGGAGGGACGGTCAGCTGATACAGACAGGATTGGCTGTCTTTGATGTCAGAGGTAAGACTCACATAAGACATTATCATAACACAATATGATACATTAAAGAATGCAATCATACTAAAAAAAAAAACAATGTGAAAAAAAAAATGAAAAAAAATATTTCTCTATGTTTAGGAAGCCCAAAACTACTTGAGGGTGGATCGATTGATATTGCGAACAAGGGCAAACCTTTTCGTAAGTCACTGATATTCATCAGCAACCCTCCTCCAACAGACATGTACATCAGCAAGGAAGAGCGTCTCTCATCCACACAGAATCTTACGATCATATTTACAACAGAAGGGGTGTCTGACATTTTCTACGGCAAGATTCTATCTCGTCCCGGATACAAAGTAAATCTGTATTTCCCGACATTCCAATTCCATCAGATGGGAAACTATAGCCTAACTGTCATCAACCCGATATACCCACATTTTGTATTTCACTTTATTATCTTAATTATAGGTAAGTGGTTATCACTCTCTTAAACGATTTTCCAAATTGATAAAATGGTTAATGAAGTTTCATTTTCGTTAAATTCAAATGACCATGAACCTGTCAAAACTACAGGAAGTGAAGTTATTTATATTTTTCCATGAAAATCCAATGATTTAAAAATATAGCTTTTTTTATCGATTTTCATAATTTCGTCGTATAGCCATTAACGTATTGGTGATATCCGATGTGGAAATACTTAAATACACCATGTTTCGTGTGCATTTTCAACTTAAAATAGAAATCTCCTTAATTCAATGTGTTTACTATCTATTTCAATATAAACCTTCTCAACTTGCTTAAACATGATAATGACGTATGCATTTCCTTTTCCTAATTGTTTTTAGACTTTGTTGTTATTACGTTAGATGTCCCAGATACACCGACTGACCTGGTCGTTGACCAGATAACAACGAGTTCTGCCGTAGTGTCATGGAAACCGGGTAATAATCGAGGCCGAGAGGACCAGCAGATCCATGTTTGGTTACTACAGCAGTCGTCAACCACGTGGGCCATTATAGATGTCACTGAAGAAACTCCAAGCGTACAACTCACAAACCTGATTCCTGCTACGACCTACACAGTTCTACTATTCGCAACAAATGAAAAGGGCAGTAGTGAAAATTCAACAATGCAATTCACCACTTCTCAACAAGGTATATCTAACATTTATTTGGCAAATATGTGTTATAAACGTAATAAACAAAAAGATCTTGTTGGTATTCAAAATCCTAAAAAGAAATTGTGTTTAGCTCACTCAGATAGTATACTGAACAAAAAAAAGAAACGCACAATTAAATTATGCATCAATAGCCTATGATATTTTGGGAAATTTGTACAAAATGTTATAACAATATGAAGGGACAAGTCTACTCTTTACAATACTGTAGAAGAAAAGTATGTGTGACGTCACTCGTGTCATCAGTAGTTACTCAAAGTGGGATGCCCGCGAAAAATAAAATGACACTTCAGTACCTGAAGTGGGCACCTTTTAAACGAATCCCTGCACGGATTCTCCTGTGCATTGAATTCATGAGAACATTTATTCGCCTTAAGGGAATGTTGTCCCATTTTTGTGTTAATGCTGCGATCAACTGGGCGCGGTTAGTTGGGGAGGGGAGGGGGACGTTTCCTAATACGCCTGTCCAGCTCATCCCACAGATGCTCAATGGGAGACATGTCGGGGCTATATGAGGGCCATTCCAGAGGCTGAACGTTGTTTGCCGTGAGAAAATCAAAACAGACTCTGGCAACATGCGGTCGAGCATTGTCTTACTGGAAAATTAGGTTATGACGTCTGAGAAGTGGAAGGACATGTGGTTGGAGGATCTGGTCTCTGTATCGAAGGGCATTGAGGTTTTGATCCAGGACCACTAAGGGGGATTTTACTCCGTGGGAGATGCCTCCCCAAACCATTACAGAAGCCCCACCGAATATCTCGCGTTCAACCACGCATGCGTCGGCGAAACGCTCACCGCGTCTGCCATATACCCCTTGTCTTCCGTCTGAGCGATACAGACAGAATCTAGACTCGTCGGTGAACATCACACGCCTCCATCGACGCATCCTAAACCTATTTGGGCCATGTCTGCGCATCCAGTCAAGACGCACTTGTTGCCTCCGTGGTATCAGAGGTGGCCCGACATAAGGTCGGCGCGCAATGATTCGCTCGGCACGCAAGCGGTTCCTGGCAGTTTTAGGACTAATGGGTCTGCCATGAGTACCTAAGGTATGCGACGCAGTCTCTACAGCAGTCTTGAAACTGTTGCACAAGTGCGACAATCGAATCGCCCTGTCTAGTCGTGTGGTCGTTACACGCGGACGACCGCTCCTGGGACGATCGGAAACTAACCCAGTAGCACGGAAACGTGTACAGAGACGGTTAATTGTACACGGGCCAACACCAAACTGCCGTGTGACAGCAGTTTGGCTATAACCATCCATCAACATCGCAATTGCTCTACCCCTCTGAATTTGCGTTAAGCGTGGCATCTCAGTCAATGGCAAAAACAAAATGCCAACGTGAAAAATTAATGTGGCTGAACTTAGAGTATCCGTTGAGATAATTTGTTTGAAATACTCCGGCTTGGCTTGATCACGCCGCGTGATTTGGACTAAAGAAGCTCACTAAGTCACACAATGACATCGTCACGGGAAGGGAGATCGTTCTTGAAGTAAAACCTGACCAAATATTCCATTATATCCTTACAGCTAAGGTGTACTGCAGGAGGGAACTTTGTGCGTTTCTTTTTGTGTTCAGTATATTTTGACCCCTGCGTCATATTGCACGATCACTTGCTACTCAAATACAAGACTTCAATCGACATCAATACGTAACTTACTTACATATCACATAAGTCCATACTCAATTAACTCCCTTGAAAGGAATTATGGCGAAATCCGGAGGGTTGTTTTTGAGAGATATTTCCCCCCGATTATAACGCATATGTATACATATATATCAAGAATTAACATATATATGAAGATGATCGCAATGAGAGCTAACGATATTATTACCAAAAATTTAAAATACCTATACACTTCTTGTAAAATAGTTTTCAAAATTTCGAAACAGTTTATTTTGTTGCTTCCCCGAAGGAGCGGGACAGACCTCGCGTCCTCTAGGGTTCATAAAAAAAAATAAAAAAAATATTAAATAAGCAACTAGCGTCCACCTGGATTTGTACTTGATTAATACTTAGTTTTATAATGATCGATAAAACATTACAAGATCAGCAATACATACTTATCTTATCTTTTCGTCCACCCAGTAGATACTGAAACAGTGCACAAAGTTCTATTTTAACAGGAAATGCCGTCCAAAAGTTGATTATTCTGATGATTTTGATGATTCTGACGTAAGTAATTCGGACAGTATTTTGGCTGTATTGCTCCAGTGGCCAAATTCCTATTGGATTGAATTCGCTGGTTGCTTCAACTGATCAAATAGACGAATCGAAACAAAACAGCCATTGAAACAGTAACGATGAGCAATATTTGCAGCACATAGTATCAGTATATAATAAAATCAACACCCCAGAAATATCTACAAAGTCGCTATTCCCTCGTGAGATCTGAGTCCTCAGATACATGTACATACTGGTATATGGATAATGGTTTTACCTATTTACTACACAATCATTACATGCAAGCATACATATTATATTTAACTAAAGCTCTAAGATATTAGTTACAAGCATAAACGCTCAAATGTATTCACATCAAGCAAGACTCTTAGTGGTAAAGTTTAATAGGTTGAAGCATCCTACTTTACTATTATACAGTCCTTTATTGGTACCTCATGAGGGTACATATACCTGATTGACTCATAATATTGCATTGCATGACAACAACTGTAATGTCACCTTTACGAAGTGATCCATAGCTAAATATACACAGAACGTGTATATGAATATTTTGTCATTATTCTAAGATTGTAAGTAAAACATTTCTGATTGATGTATGCACGATGTATATATGATAATCCAATTAACAGACAGACCAATGTATGTTTTTTGTACGATCTTTGAATTATATTTATTATGGTATGATTTCAGTTTGTGATGACGCCTGTCCATTTTATAGACAAATGTTCGTTACCTCCATTGTTCTTACCTGTGTCTCCGTTTTCATACTGCTCATCAACCTAGGGATTGGTGTGTTTATGACAAGTACGTATACATCAACGCCGCCATTAGCTATTTCTTTTCAATTAAGTATTTGTTTTTTCTGAAACAAGATATATGTCTGTTGTGATAATCATTCTGATACTCCGATATTATTATGATAGTATCACACTGTGTTGCGCTTTTAATGTACCCTTTCATGATATTGGTTTTGACAGGATTTGGACATCTTCCATTTATGTAAGTAAAATGGGTATATTTGATTCATTCAATTTATACGTAATCGATAATAATATTGCGTAAAATAGCGCAGCATTTGCTGTTACCTGTTTTGTCCTTGTCATCATAACTGTCTACTTGTTCGTATAACGAATATACGGTAGTTATTCTATAATCATAATATAAAGTAGGTATGCTATCACCGTAACATAGATTTATTAACATTTTATAATAGTGCTTAATTTATGTAATGTTTCATAGGTTATGTTAAATCGTACATGTTATCAAGGAAACGACGGATAAACAGCACCAATACGTCCCCCAAACCGTTCACCAGCATCGAGGATTCGGAACACGGTATGTGTTACCATACTATCAGTAACTGTAGCTTGAATCTTTAAGCGATTACATGACTCTCAATGGTAACGTTTAGTTCTTAATTGGAATGTACATAAGAGTATTATTATTACAAGGAAAAATATTCGTATAACAATGTTTATCATAATAATGGTACTGTTAACTTTGTTTCAATTGATATTTTACAGCAATGGCAGGAATAACATCCGATCAGGAACGGTAATTATCTATTCTCTAAAACTAACAGTTAACGTCATACCTCGTGAATCCGGATAACTCATTAATGCATTGATGAATTCATTATAAATGACGGTTGCCTATAACAGAAAATTAAATTTATTCGGTTTTGTTATTTTTCAACTTGTTTCTAAACATAATTGTATTGATATTGTTTGTATAGGGTTGCTCTTGTCCAAACTCAGTGTTATATGTATACTATATATATATAACTAATCGAAAAATACAATTCGGTAGTCAAACTTTTAAATAAATTCAATTAAAAAGTGATATTCCTAATCTGAAACATAAATTTCCACAAATTATATAATATTGTTAACAAAAATATTCCTGGAATTGTGAATTGGACCTCCATAACAAGATTTGTTTATATCAACTGTTGCAATTTGATTTAATTTAAATAGGATAAATTGCATGGGATTTAAAATATTGAACTAACTACCGCATTTATACACAGTAGTAAAATGTATCAATGTGACCTGTAAACATTCAATCAGAACGAAGGGATATGGCTTATCTAGTATTTTTCACTTTAAGTATATTTCTGTATAATTTGCTAAATTGAGATCATGTACGTATGGATATAACTAAGAAACTAAATTGATTACGACAATGCAATCAATTATATGGGGATTGTCTATTGCAGAAGTCTGTATACTAAATTGGATGCAACAGACTTGGCAGCACAAAACGTGTACGACCCAGCGAGACCTGCACACGGTACGCTTTGTTTTCATATTAATACTAATACTAGTAATAGACATTCTGTATTTATGATATGTACATGTTTAGCCCTGGGCTAATCTTCCGCATGGTCGCCTTGTTAGTAAAATGCATGTGCTAGTTATCAATCATGCAAAGTCGTTTCATCAATTAAATGTCACATGCCTAATTTACATATATGTTAACATAGCAAACTCTTAAATATTGACCTAGTAAAGATGTTTGACAACTTTCTGTTTAAACTTGTTAAATGTATTGACATTCTTCAATTCTTCTGGAAGTCCCGTCCCAAGTTGAATACCAGCAATCCCAAAAAAAAGGTTGGGATAAAACGTTGTTCCGTCTATTTTAACACAAATAGTATTTGTATCCGAAAACCTACTACTTCCTGTATGGACATTCCTAGCTAGTCAAAAACTGTCTGCTAAGTAATTTGGTGGTAATATACATTTAAAAAACATACATAATATCACCCATTATTTTCAAATCACCCAGAGAGTAATCGTGCCCGCTGCATTAGCGTTACCCCGCGAATGCTGAGACTGTTTGTGTATGGCTGATGGAAGTGAAGCACTTGGTACATGTAGCATTGGTGACCTGATCTCCATTGTATGGGGTCCGAAATCCCAATGATTTGTTTTATATTGACATACAACAAACACTAAAAAGTAAAGTCCTGCTGGAAAATAGATAAATATTAAAGCGATAAAGATATCAATCTGTCGATATTGTTTGCTCTTAAATGGAACCAACATTTACAGATGTATGAACACCACTTCAAGTCACCTCCTTGGTTAGCTAGTTGGAACATTCTGGTCATGAGCTCAACAAACGATTAGTGGATCTGAAGCTTAGATAGAAACTTTTGTTTGATTTTGTCTGTTAACAAATCTCCCAGGTATAACATTTGACCCCAATTGGACAATGGAAACCCGTCCCATTGTTCACCTATTTGGATTTGATAGACCCGGAACGTTTTTGAGAGAGCGTTCCACTTGCATATTCTGTTGGCAAAATAATTCAAGCACGCGCTTGGTTTATCGTCCAATAATACGTAGTTATTAAACAAAAGTATCGCTACATTACAGATGTTGTGTTATTGCTAAAGATTAATGAACTTTTAACCCATGATTTTCTTTCTCAAATAAGCATTCATTAAACATATTTTGTGTTGATGTAGATATTGTCTTGGATGAAAGAGCAGAAAGAAGGTAATCTTTACTTGTTAGTTGCACGACACCTTTTAAAACTATGTAATTGAACAGAAATAGAAGCACTTGCAATGATAAACAACATGGGGGCTGTAACTATGCAGAAGTAAGAAAAAGGGAAATACACATTTGAACCAAATAGAACGGTTTTGTGGTCAAACTTATTTTAAACAAAACACAAACAAATCGGTAACATGAATATTTAACATTAAATTGACTACGTATTCAATTAACTTACTTAGCTAATGATTCTGTTTTAAGCAATTATGAAACACTTGGAGGAGTATCGGGCCCAAATGTATACGAGGAACTCAAGGAAAGGAGAGGTGAGGATGACACTCTTCATGCACTGCAAAACACTTTTATGCATGCACAATACCTGGCGCACATGTTTCCATCTTGTGCTGACGAATATATGTCTTAAGCGCACGAGTAGGTTTGTCCGTTTACCTAATAAGCGAGCTACATTAAGAAATACGTTGATATGCGGGTATTTCTTTTATAACTTACCTACATCTATTCTTATATACAAATGATATTGTACCTATATGTTGCAATACTTTCAGAACTTAACCAAACATCATGTTTTGGGTAAAAACGACATGGCTACTTATTTTGGAAAACGATTCGTGTTGATTTTATGAAATGATCAATATTTGAAATGCAGTGTTCCCTTATATAGTATGTCTAAATATATTTCGCGTGTAATTTCTATCATACATTCTTTTGCTCTATTACTATAATAAAGATTCATTTAATTTTTCATAAAAATGCTAAATACAAACTGTTTTGATACATTTAATCAATAATTTCAATAGTAGTTGCAAACACCAACAAATGAAACTGCAGCGATGCTAGATCATTTTATTTTAGACACTTTTCGTTGTGGTTAAAGAATAATTATTTTCTTTTGCTTTACATTTAGGTTCAAGCTCAAAACAAATCTATATCAACACGTCATTCATTAAGGACGGATAGACAGCGACCAAACTACGGACATTCGATGTTTGGAAACACAACATTGGTCAACTGGTTTAACCGAGATGGCAGAAGTGAATTTTATTTCATCTTAAATGTGCCATTCGTGACTCAAAAGTCAGATGTCAAATATGTACAGGTTGAATTACATGTAATGTATGAAACGGATGGAATGGTGCTATTTATGACAACATATTTATAAATATGCAATTATAACATGTACTGTATCTAAACATTAATGCAACTTAACATTTCAAGTAAAAAAAAGTGAGGTGGTTCAATGTCCAAATTATGTTTCACAAGCTACTTCTTCAACTTATATTTATGTCAATTTATAGGGGAAAAAAAGTCCATAACGGTTTATGCCTGAGGACGATATTGACATGTTTGGAACGATTGTGGTAACTTAGAGGCCGAGTAAATGAATAATGTTAACAGTTGTTTCTAACCAGTATTGTTCCACCAGTTTCTACAATAAGGCAGAAAAACAACAATCATCTGACCAAACACATATTGTTGTAGTCATTGTAGGCGCACGACAAAAATGTTGAGAACATTAAGGTTAAAGACAGGTAGGGATTTAACAATTGATTAACATGTCAATAATTTTCATAAAAATAAAATAAAACATAACTCAGATCATTTTTCCTCTCTAAAAACCCAACAGAAACTAAAGGGCAAGGTATTCTGGGGTAGGTAGCTATAGGAACACCAATCACACTTTTGTTTATTTAACCTATATACTATAGCAACATGAACATGACGATGTAGTATGAATAATTTTTCAGATTGTAAACAAAACACTGAACATATATTCTTTTCAAGTTCCAAAATGTAGAATATTGTATTAACATTCCCCTCACAATAACCATCCAACTTACTAGGACTAGAACTTTTCCATACACTAGAAACACCAGAGTTCTTGTGTTACACAGTATATGAAGTAAGAACAATTATAAATCCTGTTGATTCATGTAGTTGCAATTATTTTCTTCGACTCTTCTTAATTGCAACTTGTCAATGAATAGGCAGCGATTAGGTATCTGTGTTAACACAGTGGCTCATTAAAATGTCTGTTTCAGTATGTACACATAACATTAGAGGCATACTGATATGGGTCATACGTTATGTTTATAACACCACCAGAGTTTGACGTTCTGTATATATAACATACATGTGATAGTATTCATGCAAACAAAATCCCTATAATATAATTTGGCATGGAGACTACTTTATCAGAGGATACTATATTGACAGAAAGTCAAACTCATGTGAAGACCGAAATCACATATATATATGCTATACTGATATGGGTCACAACGCAAATAACCTTACTGAATCATATTCATGTGTATGATTATACACATTTGTAACAAACCGCAATGGTTTTTTTTTTTGTCGCTGGGAATAAGCGTTCTATGTTTATAACACATAACGAGTACGACAGAACAGTATAAGTTTAGTTAAAATCTAAATGTGAAACCTGACAACTGAGGCATGTTCAGTTCACCCGGAATCAACACAATGTACCAACGTTAATCTTTCGGGTTGGATTTTGCTATGTCGGTCGGCCATCGATAAAATGTATCATATAAAACAGACAATAATATTAGGTAACCAACACAGTTTAAATGAGGTTTTATAAAATGAGTTTAATGACTGTTTTGCTTTTTCAATAGATTTTAACGAAGTATACGGATATCATTTAAAAGCTAGCAGAGGTTGGCATCTTAATTTAAGCTTTTGATATCCGTTAATATTATTATTAATATACATTTGATATATCGCCCTATCTAGCTAGCATTAGCCACTCTAAAGCGCTTTATAGTACATATACAAATAATACAATTAGCATATATACATGAATCAATACAATTTTGAGGAATTCGTAGGAGCTGCCTTATCAGGCGCTAACCACTAGTCGTATGCCACCTTGCTAATATATCCCTATGTGTGTTTGCCTGCGTGTGTGCTGGAGATGCGTTGTGTTCTGTTTGTAATGGGACCGTGCGTCCAACGGCATCATTTCTAGTGCCACCTTACTTGAATGCTACAGCACAGATATCGCAACATCCACCCCATACCATTTTATAATCCACCCGGGTTGTTGGAGTTGGGTGGGCAGGACAAAACACATTTATCTGAATATCCATGTGAACAACGACATCGGGGATCGAACCCCTGTCGCCTTTGTACTTGCTCATCATACCTTCAGGCTTTTCATCGGCAATGAATATTGTCATACAATTTCAAACACGCATAGTTTGAAACCATTTTGATAAAAGTCTTCTTAAAATTGCTTCCGTCATTAAAACTGTTACATAAATATTTCGAATAAATTTTGTATTGTTGTGCTTTGATGCACGTGGTACAAAATGTCATTTGATTGAAACGTGTTTGTGTTTGTTATATATTTTTGATTATTGATTTTCAGGAACTAAATATATGGATGGATAATTTCTCTAAAGACTTTAAATTCCACTCAAGGAAAACAAAATAACTAAAGGAAAATGACGTTAACATAACCGTAATTCACAGTTCAAAAAAATAACTACCACAAAATATCAACAAAAGGAAGATTTGCATGAAGAACTTAACATTAAACTAATGAATGAAGTCTGCTGAACAATCTATCTCCGAACGCTACAAAGTTGTGTCAATCAGAAACGTAAAAGTCTTGATTTTATATTTATATCGCATTGGTCTTCTTCTGTTAAGTATGATGAATGGTGGTATTAAGGGTGCAAACATATTAAAAACAATATCCCAGTAATTCTACTTCAGTACTACAATAAGACTGTGGCCCAAGTTTTATGATACTAAGGATGCTAATTCCAAGTTTGGATACTTGTTTTGTTGAGCATTCAGCACAATCAGCGACAAAACGATGTTTATAAGTTTTCTTGTGAAATTCTGGAATCAATTACAAAGGAGGCAGGTCTGTATCCGTTCCATGTATTGATATACAGCGAGACTGTAATGCATAACCATGTTGAGCTTGATTCTCCTTGGAGAAAAAGAAAATGTATTGTTATATTTCATTGGTTATCAAACACATGCACATCGCTGTGCTTTTTTTTACATCGGGGCCAAGGAATTCAGACTTGTCTTGTTTTCACTTTTGATTTCAAGCCGTGATTGATTTTGTATGATTGGACAACAGATATTTAACAAATAAATACAGAGAAATGTGTGCAGATACTTATAGTTTTGTCCAATTAAAATGGTCTTTTTTCTTTACTACGTATGTTTCCGTTTGAAGTTCCGACGAAGCAACGGCAGATGCAACATACATGTTGGTATTTTAATATGATAACTAGTAATATCCTTTTTCGTTAGGAAATCTTAACAGATAATAGAATCAAACGTCATAAGAATCTTGCGTCAATTGACGGTTAAATATTACCTATTTGTTTTAACAACACATTGACCTTTTGTTTGACTATATGATAATAGGTCTTTGTAAGGAGTTATGAAGTCGTGGTAGGAGAGTGCCGTTGTAGTAAAATCTATCCAGAAGTATAAATCAGTCTACAAAACACGTTATGATAGGAGGCCCATTGGAGGGACACATATAATTGCTTTTCCATAACCTGTTTCTTTAATGTTGACTTTTCCTATGTCACCAGAATAAACAGGATTACAAAATTATCTTTTACAATATTTTGAAATTTCCAATTTTGTCTAAACGGCGATTAATTAACTGATGATACATAAATTACAATTGCTATCAAACTGAACGATACGGAATGTGTGTTTTTAAGAAATGGCCCTTGACCTTGTACTGCAATTGTCAACATCCACGTGACCCGTCTGTCTAGTGGTGTCGTTACAGGATATACACGTGGCAGTGTTATGATATCGTTACATGATATACAACCGGTTAATTAATGGTGTGGTTAAATGATACACACCCGGTGCCTAATGGTGTCTCGCTGCATGATATACACCCGTCTGTGTAATGGTGTCGTTACAGGATACACACCCATCAGTGTAATGGTGTCGTTAAGGGATAAGCACGCTGCTGTGGAATGGTATCGTAATAGGATATACACTCGGCTGTGTAATGGTGTCGTTACATGATACACACGCTGCTGTGGAATGGTGTTACATGATATACAACCGGCGGCTGTGTTATTGTTTCGTTACAAGATACACACCTGTCTGTGTAATGGTGTCGTTACAGGATACAAATTCATCTGTTTAATGTTGTCGTGACTAGAAACAAACCCATCTGCGTTATGTTGTCGTTACATGATACACACCTGACTGATATACACATTCATTTAATGGTGTCTTTACTGGATACAAACCCATTTGTGGTATGGTGTCGTTACATGATGCACACGCTGCTGTGAAATGGTGTTACATGATATATACCCGGCGGCTGTGTTATTGTTTCATTACAAGATACAAATCTATCTGTTTATTGTTGTCGTTACTGGATACAAGCCCATCTGTGTCATGGTGTCGTTACAGGATACGAACCCATCTGTGTAATGTTGTCGTTACAGGATATACACTGGGATGTGTAATAGTGTCGATACAGAATATACACCCGTCTGTGTAGTGGTGTCGTTGCAGGATACACAACCGTCTTTGTAATTGTGTCGTTACAGGATACACACCCGTCTGTGTAAAGGTGTCATTACAGGACACACACCCGGCTGTGTAATTGTGTCGTGAAAGGATACACACCCGGCTGTGCAATGGTGGCATTTCAGGATACAAAGCCGTCTGTGTAATGGTGTCGATACAGGATATACACATGTCTGCGTGGTGGTGTCGTTAAAGGACACACACCCATCTGCGCAATGGTGTCGTTTCAAGATACAAACCCGTTTGTGCTATGGTGTCGTTACAGGATAAACACCCGTTTGTGTAATGGTGTCGTTACATGGTAACACCCGTCTATGTAATGGTGTCGTTAAAGGATACACAACTTTATGTGTAATGGTTTCCTTACAGGATACAAACCGGTCTGTGTAATGGTTTCGTTAAAGGATACAAACCGGTCTGTGTAATGGTGTTGTTTCAGGATAGCACCCGTCTATGTCATGTTGTTGTTACAGGATACACACCTGTCTGCGTAACAGTGTTGTCAAAGGATATACAACCATATGTGTAATGGTTTCCTAAATGGATACACACCGGTCTGTGTAATGGTGTCGTTTTGTTACATGAAAAACATCCGGCTGTGTAATTGTGTCGTTACAGGATATACACCTGGCTGTGTAATGGTGTCGTTACAGGATATAAACCCAGCTGTGTAATAGTGTCGTTACAGGATACACACCCGGCTGTGTAATGGTGTCGTTTCAGGATAGCACCCGTCTATGGCATATTGTTGTTACAGGATACACACCCGTCTGTGTAATAGTGTCGTTAAAGGATATACAACCACATGTTTAATGGTTTCGTAAATGAATACAAACCGGTTTGTGTAATGGTGTCGTTGTGTTACATGAAAAAGACACGGCTCTGTATTTTTGTCGTTACAGAATATACATTTGGCTGTGTAATGATGTCGTTACAGGATATGCACCTAGCTGTGAAATGGTTTCGTTACAGGATGCAAACCCATTTGTGTAATGGTGCCGTTATAGGATATAAACCCGTGTGTGTAATGGTGTCGTTACAGGATACACAATGGTCTATGGAATGGTTTCGTTAAAGGATGCAAACCCGTTTGTGTAATGGTGTCCTTAAAATATAAACACACCCACTTGCGTAATGGAGTCGTTACAGGGTAACACCCGTCTATGTAATGATATCGTACAGGATACACAACCATATGTGTAATGTTTTCGTTAATGGATACAAACCGGTCTGTGTAATGGTTTCGTTAATGGATACAAACCGGTCTGTGTAATGTTTTCGTTACTGATTACACACCCATCTTTGTAATGGTGTCGTTATAAGATACACACCCATCTTTGTAATGGTGTCGTTATAAGATACACATCCGTCTGTGTAATGATGTCCTTATAGGATACAAAACCGTCTGTGCAATGGTGTTATTACACGATATGAACACGAATGTGTTAGTATGTCGTTACAGGATATACAACCGTCTGTGGTGTGGTGTCGTTACAGTATACAACCTCATCTGTGAAATGTTGTCGTAACATAATATACAGATGGCTGTGTAACGGTGTAGATACAGGTTACATATTCGACTGTGTAATGGTGTCGTTACAGGATATACACCCGGCTGGATAATTGTGTCGTTACAATATATACACCCGTCTGAGTAAAGGTGTCGTTACAAAATATACCAATGACTGTGGAATGGTGTCGTTACATGTTGACACCCGACTGTATTGGTGTCGTTACCGGATATGCACCCGTCTGTGTAATGGTGTCGTTACCGGATATGCACTCGTCGGTGTAATGGTGTTGTTATATGATACAAACCCAGTTGTGTAATGGTGTATTTACAGGATAGACATTCGATTGTGCAATAGTGTCTGTATATGATATACATTCGGCAGTGTAATGGTGTCGTTACCGGATATGCACTCGTCGGTGTAATGGTGTCGTTATATGATACAAACACGGTTGTGTAATGGTGTATTTACAGGATACACAGCCGCTTGTGCAATAGTGTCTTTATAGGATATACACCCGGTAGTGTAATTGTGTCGTTACGAGATGCACACCCGTCTGCGTAATGGTGTCATTACTGGATATGCAACGGGCAGTGTACTGGTGTCGTTACAGGACACACACCCGGTTTTGTAATGGTGTCGTTACATGATACACTCCTGGCTTTGTAATGGTGTCGTTACAGGATGCAAACCCGGCAGTGTAATGGTGTCGTTACTGGATATACAACCCGCATTGTGATGGTGTTGTTTACAGGATACACACCCGGCTTTGTAATGGTGTCGTTACAGGATACAAACAAGTATGTGAAATGGTGTCGTTACAGGATACAAACCCGTCTGTGTACATATCGCGTTTGGGAACGAGACATGACTTCATTGCATTGAGTGAAGATCGAAGGACAATATTTTGATACGACGGTTAAATAGCAATTATTGTTTTCTATAGTTTATAGTTTTAATACCGATCATTGTTCACGGTTATAACTGCTTTAATACAAACTATGTGGAATGTGAAGGCCGAGCTACATACACTTGAACTCGTTATCGCCCAATGCATTTTCTATATTCAGGTTGTTCCAAACATCATTCACACAATTACATAAACCAACTCATCCGGCTCTTTTGGGTTTTCCGAGAAACAAAACATGACACAACACATCACATAGTTTGTTTAATTTAGAATTGAACTTCAATAACTTACCTTCCCGGAAGTGTGACGACAGACGCACATACAGTTTGAGTGTGTATTCCCCGATCTTCAAAATTGAACAACTAGACAAGGAAAACGAAACATGTCTGTAACAATTGGAGGGAAAAGTACAAACAGGTGACGGAAGTATACACTGATCTCGTGTCTGGTCTGGTATATTTTCCGGAGTTCAATAATGACCCAAAGAATATGCTAGTCACGATATCAATGTGCACGTGCATGTATGTCCGGCTATATATACGGCTAGCTCATTGATCAATTGTTTATATTTACTTTGAATGCAGACATTGACAATGAATTAGCTTAATGAGTAATCAACCAGCGTATCCAAGGACGATGAAAGATAACAACATAATAACAGAACAAAACAAACACTATGGACTTAAATAGTACAATATCATACGATATGTTTCCTTGTTCCCTGCAACTGCAATGTATACATGTATGTATACATACACTGTACATATATTAAAGCGAGTGGGAGAGTGAGAGGGAGGGAGTGGGGGAAGTGGGGGCAGTGTTGGG
>NW_018408108.1:96768-118989 GCF_002113885.1 Mizuhopecten yessoensis
GTGGGTGGGAGGGGGGCAGTGGGGGCAGTGGGGGAGTTAGTGGGAGGTGGGTAAATATAAAGGCAGTTTACTGGTTAAGTACTTTATCCTTTAATATATAAAAAAAATACGAAAAATACACCTATATATAACAACACCTCTATCAGGGTAATTGTCGTACAGTACATTCTGACGTCATATATATGGTGTGCCACGGTATACAATGAAATTTAATGAAATACTTTTCCCTCTTTTTTTTTCTAAAACAGTGTCCGTGTTTATACTTATTATCAAAAGGGAATATCTTAAGGTTCTTTTTTCCGAATACATCAAGAAGTTCGCTAAGGTTTGATTTTCCGATATTCAGGAAAATGTTTGTGTTGTTTATGCAATCGGACTCGTACATTTTGTGTCCTACTTGTCATTGCAGAATTTATTTAGAAGTTCTTTCCTTTAAAATGGCCACATCTTGAGTCAATGCATATGCGGACTTCAAAGTTCTCATTTGTTTGGTATTTTGATTTGCATAGTATTCGTTTGAGATTGTTCGGCTATTTATTGCTATTGATAGTTGCTGATTTATTTTATACCTTCTTAATTATCTGGTCGTTAATCAATATTTTATTAAGGTTGTTGCATGCTCGGTATATATTCATGTTCCGTGATTGTGACGTTTTCGGCTATTTTCTGGTATGACTGCTTATACAATGTTATTAATTGCCTCTGTGATTTCTGCATATATTTATCTTAACATTTATGACGAGACCGGTACGGAACTGGGAGACAGGTTAGTTTTAAATTAAGCTTAGTGGCAAATAACAAATATATGGTAGTTACTATTGCAACGGGGAATTTGAATAATTTTAATTTTAAGGGTTTGTGAACTGTAAGGAGAGCGTAGTGTCAAGAACATCCACGTAATGTGGGCATGCTATACTATTTTTTGAGTAAACTGCTCTATATTCATTTAATGCAAACTATTATAATATTTCTGTAGTG
Organism: Mizuhopecten yessoensis; assembly: GCF_002113885.1. Lineage (NCBI taxonomy): Eukaryota > Metazoa > Mollusca > Bivalvia > Pectinida > Pectinidae > Mizuhopecten > Mizuhopecten yessoensis. Next base: position 97,747 of record NW_018408108.1, read on the forward strand.
TCAGATATGCACAGCAATTATACCGTATGATGATTGGTTCAAACTTATTGTTTAACTGTAGATCTTATATGAATGACGTCCGTAAGGACAAAATAAATAACACACTGACGCCATCATACCTGTATACATTATTACCTGGTTTAGTTGGAGAGAGAAACCACTACACATTGATAAATAATAACAATTACCTTATTCTCAAGCATAGTCTTACAAGTACTAGATAATGTGTATCAGATTATTAGAACGACAACCTGTAGAGTCGTTTTACATTGAAATGTAAATATAATGTTTGAACGTCTGTCAGATTGCAGTTACAGCCAATATGAATGCAATATGGGTGACAGATAACTAATCATGACGTATTGATAAGGGATTTATGTGACTACTGTGCAGTTATTTAAGCATTGAACTGTTTGTGTATGGTATTTATGATCTATTTGAATGACACAGCTTTGCAAGCAAACAATATAATGCGCGCATAAATATCATACAAAAACAGTTCAATACTTGTATTGACGTTTTCTCTGCCTCTTATGTTCTTTTTTAACTTATAATTTATATTTAAAATTAAAAATGCCCGCCTTATCGACAGTCCACACAATTTCGTTCAATAGTTTGAACATCGTATTGTCGCGTGCTGATTGACAAAGGAAGTTGTACTTTGACATTTTAACAAACACTTCAATTTTATTCCACAATTCAGTATCAATACAATTGCGTATGATATGTCTATAGGGTGATTTAAGTTTATCAATAGAACTCTGAGCTGAAAGTTAGATTTGAAATTGTTTCGATTCTTCCCTAAACAAATTTCGCGCATGGAAAAATACAGTGAATACCGTAAATCCGAGCTTGCCCTCCACGAGGGAGTTATTTTCGGAAGTTAATTCGAATTTTTCTCTTTGCTCATTTTGTGAAGAATCCAGGCGTTAATGTATTTATTGACTGTATGGAAACCTGACAACAGTCGGTAGATTATGTAACAGACTCGTTATTTGACATGTCGTCAGAAACTGAGGAACCGTGGATGCGAGACGCGTGAAACTGATAGCGTTTAAAGTGAGTGATCTTGCGACCAAGCACATGTTCGTTACAAATGTCTGAAATGTGCATGTGTGCTGTGACTCATATCAGTAAATCTGCATCATATGTGTCAGTAGGTCTATAGAATATGTGTATTTCAGACATTTGTAACGAACCCCTGTTGATCAATGCAGTGTAACAGACGATATTTCTGATAAATCGCATGAGCGTTAACATTGTTTCCATTGCCGGTATTGGTGATTTCAACCGACGTGCATTTTGTACGATATTGCAGACCTTGGTCTTGTTATCGTTGTAATAGAAGTGTTTTTTTAATTTTTTTTTTTTATTTTGCACATAAATTTACAATGACAATGACATTGCCAAATCTCACAATGCCCAGCGATATTTCAGCAGCCTTCATGTTTAATTATCCTGGATATTGTAGTTCCGGTTAGTGTTGTATTAATACGCTATGAATTGTGTCTCGTGATGCATGGTAATTAAAGTCCCATCAACGACCCAGCTTTCAAAGAGGCTATATAGTGACAATGCCATGCAAATGTAAATATATTGTGTTGGGTTAATAAAGTATTTAAGCAAACATATAAAGGATTGGCAAGGTTCTACTGTGTTATTGTGCTGCAGTTTGAGGGATTTATGAAGTGACTGGACTTGTATTGTGTTGCATTCATAAAGAATACATGCGGTGAATGTGCAGTTGTATTGGAAAGTCAGTACGTAATACAATGTTAACAGTATACTTTGTTATTGCATTGTGAAGTTGAATGTGATACTTGTGTTCAAGTATTTTGTGTTTTTGGTGAAGGGGATATTGCTCGACCAGGAGATAGAAATATCGTCATAGTATGTCTTTGTGTTGCAATTCCTATTTTTTGCTATTATCACTTTTATTTCGAGCTTGCTTTCAACGTTTAGTTTTCTCCTCATATTTTTGATAGTCAGCCTATAATAAAATTCAATCACATTTTGTTGGCAATTAGAAGAGTGCGTGTTGTTATAGTGTTGATATTTGGCCAGTGGGGTAGATTTTACCAAAGGGAGTTACGGGTTCTGGGGTGGCATACATTCTCTCCCAGGCACTGTCGGGAAGTACATGTAGCCCCAACGGAGAGGACACATCTCAATGATCGGAACGTCCTAACTATTACGGGACCCACCACTGTGGAGACTACGAACTTGGATATCACCTTTTGGCAATACCGCTGATTATGGAACGTAGGGATCGGGATCAAGACAATATTTCATATTTTATGTAGATAGTCGGCACTCAATAAATGTAAATATTTGTATTTAATGAATCATGGTTTTCATTTAAGTAAAGTACCGGAATCTCTTATAAATCTGGGCTCGTAACATATTTTTTGAACGTCAGAGCCAGTAAGGCCTTGATAAAATTTAGTGACGGCCTGTCAGATCGAGCCCTTGGCGCCTTGCACTAGTTTCAAGTATTAATACATGTATATTTGAAGCTGGGTCAATAATCATTTTACAAAGCCGGTATAGTTTAGTTAAGTAGTTGTCACGCACATATGGTTGCAGCGGTACTACTATTCACATTACAGAGTTACATAATTTGATTGAACAACCACTATTGACCGTGGACGGACAACTGACGTATAACGCAGTCTAGACTTTCGTCAATACCAGAGGACAAGGGCAGGGCCGTGACCGATAGGGGATAACGTCACAAAGGATGTTAACCTGCAGAAGTCACGGCATTTAATTAAGTTTAATGCTGTCAAAACATCCGGAACACTTTCCAATGACTTAAGGCTCATACCGTGTTGAGATGTCGGTTTTGAAAATGATTGAGATGTTGAAACTCAAGGTCAGATGGATTCAAACAAACTTCCCGAGAAATGCATATGTATAGGATAATAAGTCCATTATAGTCAGTGTCTCGTATATCCGTGTGAAGCCGTATTTAAATAATTTCTAAATGTGCCCAGCATTTTTGCGGCGACATTTAAATTCAAACAAGCACATTGGGATTTTTTTAAAGAAACGCTATTCCAAGTAACGGTAATAACATTGCAATCTTATCGTAATGTTGGATATCCCCGCCAAACGTTCATTAAATAATGCCCTGACCATCGATACATTACATTTTTTTCTAATACGGTTTGTCCGTTTCTCTGTATTCATATTTACTTTGTTTCATCAAAGTAGAAACGTGATTTCGCACTGATACATATTCCGTCAGACGAAAAAGCGCAATGACGACATTCAAAGACAAACACCATATGCCTGCTTAAGTTAAGAGGACACTATCAGGTTAATCGTTATACTGGTGACTGAGAATATTTCAATGTTACTTGGATTTTGTTAAATAATTATACTAAGTTATTTTTTTCTGTTTAGCTCCACATTGAGCTAAATTACTCTCTAAGTATATATTCTATCATACTGAAACCTGGATTATACTCTCTATATATAACCATCCAAACGCATATTTCAGATTCAGAATTTCAACTAAAATGTACTGTTAATTGGACTTTGTTGATTAATTGTTAAAGTTTTCCGTTTACCATACCTACTTAAGTGGAGAACATACTATTAGGTTATTCATTATACTTGTGACAGACACTATTTTGTATTAGTAATCGAAAACAATACTTGTATCGGATCACTTCATCCTAATCATTTCGAACCAGCACATATTCAAAAGTAAAATGAATGTCGTCAATTTATAACAAGAATCAATAATATTCCGCTGGAAAACGATCAGTTATTGCTGAAACACACATTTATCTTGGAGTAGGTTATACTATTTTTATTGATTAGATATTCAAAAATATATAATTGCAATACAAATTCAGTCCCAGCCACGATACGATTTGTAACAGTCTCTGTACCCGTCTAATACTTATTGTGTTTGGGATTAAGGTATAATACGAGGTTTGTCAAAGTCGTTTATTTTTCAAAGATAGGGAATGATCTGAACGACCAAAGTCTACCATTAACAAAGGTAGCATCTCTGTCGTAAAACTGAAGTCTTCGAAAATGATAAGTTCACTGAGCTGAGTTGGCATTTCGTCAGAGACATTTCTTGCAATTCTAACAATTTTTTTTTTGTATGAAAATTGCTTGTGAGAAATCGGTTCCTCATTTTTTTTAACTTTCGTATACCCGCTCCAAGTCTTATATGACTTAAATCCGGGATTTAAACATAATCTTTTGGCCAATCAAATTGTGAATTGTAGGTAGAAGGGCAGTGTATCAATGTATGAAAGGTTTTACCAATGGCGCTGCAGGAAGTGTAAAGGATGGTGTATTCGCCTTTTACTAAGAGAGTCGTATTTCGAATCCGAAATCGGAGGGAAAGAAGTATTGAGTGACCTGCCCGACCAGATTGTTGTTTTCGAGTTCTCTGATTTCTTCCAACACCAAAACCCTCTGCGCGCTTCCACGCGGACCATTAATTATAATAGTTATCGCACCTCGGACAGAAATGTCCAAAAACCATTTGGTTAGAGCTGTCACGTGGTGACCCTCTAATTTTCTATAGAGGGTCAGTAGGATTCCATCATAGGGCAATTTGGCCGCCCATTGCTCACCGCTTCAAAACTAAAACAACAGATACGGGTACCTGAATATTCTAAAAATGATACAAAATCTCACAATTAACAAATGAGAAAATGTTAACGATCTGTATGATATCTTGTTCCAAGAACAACAAAAAACTGTTACATGTTATGTTTTTGTTATATAACTTATTTTATTTTCATTTTTCAAAGTTGATTAAATTTGTTAAATATTCATATTGTTTTGTTATGCATTACATCATTTTCATTTTAAGCAAAAAGGGTCCTCGATGCGATACATTCGTTATATAGTCAGTTACTGACCCTCTACAGAACCATAGAGGGTCAGTAACTGACTATATAACTAATATTATAGGTTGGAAAATCGTTTTCCTTTTTTTTTTAAATATATTTTTTCAAAGGTTTCTATTTAAACCAAGGGCAAACACCTCTGTGACGTTTCTGCTTCGGTTAGTCAGTACCTAACTAAGGGCGGGAACTTTCAAGGGTTACTTTATAAATTTCAATTCAAGTTATGTGTTATCATAAGTCAATACTAGTTTTGCACATAATGCTTATCAGTAAAAATGCAAATTGATTAAAAAAAAAAATGCTATTCACTATAGTGGTAATGGATTGCTATTGATAATGATTCTGCACGAATTGTGTCCAGACATTTTTCAGGGAAGATATTCATTATTTGGTATATGCGTATAAGTATTTTATCTTGATCCTATAATGTTTCTAGTTGGGTCAAAAAAAACAATGAACGTACCTTGATTAATTCATTAATTGGGAAACAAATTACGACGGGAGGTTATGTTGCTGTCTCAAGGACATGACGCTCAAACATGGTATACTATCAGTGATGTAATTACTCAAGACAACACTATATCATAACTGTTTCCAAGACCAGAATTACGATAGATTCAATAAATATTTGTCTTTGAAGATCCTTAACAGATTCTTAACAAGATGTTTATGACATAGCATCACTGTTATTACCCAATTTAGACAATATGTAATCGTAGTTTATACTAACACGTCATAACGGACAATATGGAACCGCGATAAAAATCAACAGTCAAGTTTCTAACATCCGCCAACATATAAATACTCACAGGAGAGAAACAAAGCATCACACACCTACTATTTATACGTACAGCAATAAGCCACTTGGCTTAATAAGTGATCATTTTGAAGTGTCATTGAACGAAGGACACATTTACAGATATAACGTGTGAGTGAATCCGTGAAAAAAGTCCAGCTGGTGTGAGAAGTCATGATCCGTGAGTGTAGTTTAGTTATTTAGCGGATAAGGTTGTCACCGAACAAATCAATGATGGACGAATTATAGAAAATCAATTTATTATTGATTGTTGAGTTATAACAGGATTGAATACACAATTGACACAATCAATTTGATAATGTCCCGAGTTGGGACAGATTTTCTGGAGGAAGTAAAAAGATCGGTTTGCAACAGTGTTAGATCAGTTAATTGTCGAGTCTTTTACTCGTTCGACCAATGCAACTCATAACAGCGTAGCAACTTAATGATTTTATCATATTATTCCCCTGTAATGCAATTAATTAACTCATGTCATATAGCCTGGAGCGATTTTGATTGGCTGACCGCATCACACTTTCCCATGATAATAAATTACTCCGCACAACGTCTCGTAGTAAAACATTATTTCGGGTCTACAGATATTATAATTACATAAAGATTGATGACAATACACACAAACTCATTTCCAGAACATTGTCTAATCCGCCCAACTCGGGGAGTAAAACAAACGTTCTGAACAACGGTACACATATAACAACAAACTTACAAAATAACAATGTCAACATGAGAGCCACGTAGAGTTCCGAGAGTAGATCGGAGATTATCCCATATTTCCATGGAAAGTTGCATTCTGTGTTTAGAGGCAACACTTATGGTAGACATTTCAGCACTAACATTTATCAACAATCTCCCACATCACTTCCCAAACCAGTGAAACGACGTAGGATTATCGAATCGGACAGTAATAGTCATTTTCAGTTGACACCTCAAATTTTCGCGCGCTGTGACGTTTAGGAATGTCGCGCGCTGTGACGAAGTGTGAACGTGGATGCTCATGTTTTGTTAAGAATTGACTCCAAATTTCAGCTGAATGTCTTTATTTGTATAAAACATTTAAATAATGGATTAAATAATAATGTCTATCCATGTTGTTTGAGTGATTTAAATACAAATATTGTAACTACGATACAGTTGCTCGTTTTAACGAATGGAAGGACAGTAATTCAGTCATATGTTAAAACATGATCTTACACTCGTTTCCATGTGATATGAGAATTATGAAACTCGTCACGAAATTTTCATTTTAGCGACCCTCTGGCGAGCTAAAACGAAACCTTCTTAGACTCATTTCATAAATCTCATATGACATAGAAACGATTACAAAATCCTATATAACTATTTAGAAATGTTAGTACGTACGACATGTTGCCTTGGTGTATATATTTCTCTGTAATTACGACACGACTTCAAACGAAGATTTACAACACTTGCTAGTTTAAATTTGACGAAATTTAAGAGAAAAACAACAACATAGTATTACGATCTTCCTACCACTTTATTTCACTGAAAATGCCAGGTTTAAACCAAATTAAAACATAAGTATACATGCATTTCATGCATATTGAACACTTCGTCCAAATTTAAATTATATAGACGCATTTATCAGAGGTTTTACCAGAATGTGGAATGACGAGATATTCTGTGGTTTTCCCTTAGTTTTTGACAAGTGGTACATTCTGAAATTTGTCTTTTTTTCATACCATTTACAGTGGCTCGTACCAATTAATGTTGTTTTATTGAATGCAATGCCTATCAGTTATAATGTTAAAGATAATGATGGAGTAAGGGACATAACTGCTACAGAAATTCTCAAAATAGACCAGGAAGTATTCGGGTAATCGTTAACAAATTGTACACCAGTTGTGTGATCATCGACCTGGTCAGTATGACACTGGACAGACGATTACAGTGTTATTTATGGCTGTACATCACCACACTCCAAGGTAAGATTACTTATATAAGGTGAAGGGAGAGTAAACATATAACAACTGGCTATAATTACAGGTACCCTACTTCCTTGTCGCTGATGTATTTACGACAGTAACAACTAATAAAAAACATGCATATACCTTCAATGGTATGGACCTATAATACAATTAAATACCGATAATGGAAGTTTATTGAATAACATACATATATATATACCTTTACTAGTTAGATGATATGTGCCTCAATGCAATGTATATAATAGTTATGTATATAAGTTAAGTACATACATATCTAATGTAGAATTTGTATAAGTTATGTGCACTTAGCAAAATATATCAGATGAGACACTATATGAACTATACTACAGATTAAGTTGCATTACAGTATACATGTGTGGGCCCGTAACACCTCGCAGGTGGGGATATCCCCCAACCTTGTGTGATCCAGGCCCAGAAATGCTTGTCTTGTGCAAATCAATATACAATCTGTATATTGAAACTTTTTAGGCATACTCTAAAATATTATATTATTGTACACGTTCTATACACATCCCTATATATAACCTCATATGTATGTTATGCATATTATGTAATCGTGTATATATGTACCAAATACTTATAAGTAGATATGTTCCAAATAACTTTGTAATCTTCATCTTTGGAGGTAATACAGATAATAATAATTGAAAATATTGGACAGAAAGTTACTTAATAGATTGACAAGAATACAAATCTGAGATATGTTTTTAATTATAGATTATTAACGTAATGAATGTCATGCTTGCTTTCTTGAATGTCTGTATTAATACATATACGTACTTTAACTGATGAGAAACATACGTATACCGATCAGTTACATGTATTGTTAACAAACTCAGTCACGTTGATTATAGGTTCGTCAACCTTTACAATTAATACGTCGTTTACCAGTATTAACGTCCATTACAATCAAGGAGTGGCATATCACCTTCAAAAAGCCGTAAATCAAAATATTGTTTTGCGGTTAATGTAGAGAGAAAATACAATCAATCTCTGTAAAACAATTACTTTTTTCTCGATTGATGTCGACAATAACTACATCCCTATATACTCAATATACACGTGGACCAATCTGACTCTAAATCCGTTATTGGTGCATAAATATATTCACTGAACATAATAGAAATATACCATTCCTTTGATAATCGCTTTTCTCATATGTACAGGTGTAACTGGATTATCCGTGGTGGTCAGTCCCTCTCCCACAGCCGAGGTCGTGTCCGGTCAGACCCTCAGTATCACGTGTCAGTGGTCAGCTGACTACACAGGACCAAATGCTGCTGTTAACTACAGACTGAATGATGGTGGAGGTAGAATAGGCGCAGTGTTTATAAACTTTGGGACATCATGTCCATCAACACCACCCTACACACTAACCTGTAACAAAGACACGAGGACACTGGGGATACAGATTCCCGTCAACAGTTACAGTCACGGGGACAGGTGGACGTGTGAGGGGAGAAATAACATCTTCGACAATACAGCACCAACACAAACAGACACGACCACAGTGGACGTTAGAGGTATGTTTATAATACATGTAAATGTGTAATTTGTGTATGTGTGCGTGTCTATATATGCAACTGTGCCTTGATAAAATGGCATATCAAACAGTTACTTCTAAAGTACTGTAATAGTTTGTTGTAGAATTGCAAAAGACATAATTCATCAAAGATTAATTCAATTCAAAATGGTCAAAAGAGCGCCCATTTCATCGTTAGAGTACAATAAACACGAAGTGTATCCTAATCCATTTAACACTGTCATAACGGGTACACCCGTATCACCAACGTCAGCAATAATGCACGCTTTGCACCGATGTCGACAGTCTCGTCGGATAGCGTTTTCAGGTCATTTGTGACTTGTATCATAGTACCCCTACTAGATGTGGTCGGATGGTCTGCAGCGGCATAACATCGGATGCCACTTATTGATGGAAACATATAATAACATATTTCAGTGAAGAATGTATGTGAGTGTATAATGTATGTTTGTGTATAACATGTGGGTATGTAATGTATGTGAGTGTTAAATGTGTTAAATGTATCTGAATGAATGATGAATAAGAATGTATAATGTTTGAATAATGCATGTGCTTGTATAATGTAAAAGAGTTTTTGTGCATAATGTTTATGATTTTTTAATACATATGGATAGTTATACAATACAAATGGGTATATAATGTGTAAGCATATAAATTGAGTACATAATGTATCTTAGCATTAATGTATGTGAGTGTATTATATTTTAGCATGTGACTATGAAATGCGTTTTACTGAGTAATGTACGAGATTCCATAATATTTGTAGTGTAAAATGTATTTGAGGATATGATGAAAGTATACAACTTTAGCTCCTATTCACATTCACTCGAATTCCAGATGGCATTATTGACATATGGCGTTTCTGGGCTCTCTCAAGTTTAGTATTGTTAAACTTTATTCTGCATAAATTATGGTACATGTACTTAGCATTTTTCTTTTTCATTGTGTTTTCGATTCCTTCCCCGTCGTTTAATCGCCGAATATCTAGAGGGATAGGGAGTGCATTTCCTTTATGAAAATTGTATATCCTTCATCAGACGATTTCAGTGGGTCCATTGTGTCTTCCTGACACAAACAGCATTTTGTCCAATCAGTTTCCCAACTATCTGTTGAGGAAACTGACAAGCGAATTCTTTTGGCCATTTCAAAAATCAGCAATGTAACGATAGAACAATAACGCAAATATTGTCTGAGTTAAATATCTGAACACTTCTGATATTTCAGGTCGAGGGTTTATCCTTTTACTACCTGTATAGCACTTTGTTGTATGGGATACAACTGAATTCGGTTAACCCAATTAAAAGTTTGCCATCAAGAGGAATAAGCCCCTCCTCCCTGATTCGGCTATCCCGTGTTGGCACATCCTGTCGATTCAGGTACGACTCTATGACTTAATAATTGGGGCAATCATGGAGTCTTTGGGAGCACTTTAATCTTATAAAACTGATACTGGACCCCATGCCGAGATTATCGGCAGTGATTTATACCAGTGTGCCCTGGTAGTGCAAATAAAACACTCTCTGAAAGACTTCTAGTGATAAGTGATGAACATTAAGTTATGATTGGTAATGAATGACATTTGACAAAGACAAGCAACATCACAATGGACGGATGCGTGGTAGTATGGGTCTAATGTAAAATATACATAAAACCGGCAGTGAGTTATCGACCGATATTGGACCGGAAGTGATGTTATATTACTACAACGAGACAAATAAACCTTCATTCACTCAACCTAGTAACATTTTGTATAAAATACAAGCAATATGTATGCAAAAGGAAACATACATTTGATGTGTTTTACCTGGATAGACGTCATTTTGAAAACCAAAGATGGCCGCCATGATTGGATGGATTTTTTTCGTGGCTACCCCCTTAATATGATTGAATACACCTAAAGGCATGTTCTTACAAATTATCATGCGTGTATCACCATTTGCATGATGTTTGTGGTAAGCTACTCAACTAATTGTAGATAATTTGTTCTGTTTTTTTTTTTTAATAAGTTAACAAAGATATATTGATATATTGACGATTCAATTCACTCGTGCCTTTTAACTAAAAAACATCAACAGGAATTTAGATAGGATTCAGATATATATTATAGAGAAAAAGTACAAGGCAAAGACTGGTATCTAACTAATTTTATGTAAAATGAAATGGTTAAGACCAAATATTGGGTGAGGGTACCTAAAATGGAACGCTTTTGATATATATATCATGCAGCATTTTTTATTTTGCAATAAAAGTGAATGCCCTGTATTCTGAATCAAGATTTATTTAGTTCTATGCAATTTGAGCAAGTTCCATCTGCCTATACCTTTTAAACATTGCTCATGAACTCAATTGAAATACTGAAAAAATGGGGGAAAAAATCGCAGGAAACGGTACGGTCCGACAACATAAATATCCTATCATATTTCTAAACATGGAAAACTAAATAAACGACTAAAATTTGTCAGAAATTGCAAAACATTTTTGAAATGAAGAAAATTGTTTTAAATGCTGACAGTTATTTCACAAACTGACTTAAATAATAAAGTGTTACATTTCGGGTACTCGACCAGCTTATGTGTATGAAACGGACTGTCAAATAATGCATCGAAAAATAAGTGTGAAACCTGGAATGTTGACCGACATTTCTAGACAAAATTCTGGATCATTTTTAATTATAGACAATTGTGAGGAGATAAGGCGAAGTTAAAAACGTATCCATATACTATGTCTTGATGTCTTAGGGGTGCCGCAAAGTTACGTTCAAAGTATTGGGCTTCAAATTCCTTGATGTTTTCACCGTCTGAACTTTCACGCAATCATCTACCATGACAGCGTAAATAACAGCTTTATTAGTCAATATCATCACTTGAAACATAATGAGAACGCTATATGTAACATATATTGCATGTTTAAGCCTGTCAACATTGCAAAACTCCCATGAAAATTACTTTTATACTGATCGACTCGACATACACGCATATATCGCTGTCATCTTGAATGAATCTTGATCATGTGATCACTGACTGTTACTATATATAGAGTAATCGTCAATCGACTGACTTTTCAAATTGTAGAGCTTCAACAATTGCAACAAAAATATCTACAAAATCATATGCATATTAATTCATATTCATAATTGAGAACCAAATTTCGATTGATAACAAAAATTCGGTCATGAATGCTGGCGTGTAGAATGGCACTGTTCAATGTTATTTCTCCCGTGTCCGTGACGTGATGCACCAGTGTTTCGCACAATAATTTTATTACATACTGATTTGAAAATTCATTACAAAATCCAATAAGTTCGTTTAATTGAACAGTGATGTATTTAACATTAGAAAGCTCTGGAACGAGCATTGCAAACTTCTTTTTTTTTATGAAAATTATTGCGGAAATGATTGTTTCACTTGCTCCCGTCCGACCGGAAGTTCTTGTGAGAAGAAATTCAAATACATGGACATAATGTACTTTTATAGCCAAATATCTGTTTGAAATTAATTAGGTATTGTCCATTCATGATTTCTGGCACATACACTGACAAACAGATAATTTGATTTGCGTATTTTATCAACTGAAAATTGTTTCAAAATACTTCCACTTCCGTGATGCATTAGTGATTCTTCGGTCCAGACCCGGTGATGCATTAATACATAATTCGCCCTAGACCCGGTAATGCATTAATGCATCATCCGGCCCAGGCATGGTGATGCATTAATGCATCATCAGGGCTTAAAGGGTTGAGTACAAGGGGAGACAGTTCAAATTGTCAGTTTATGTAATGGGTGGGGCTAGCTCTATTAAGAAGGAGCATTGCACACCAGATGGGTCTAGTAAACAAAATGACGAAGCTGTTACCGATTAAATATTAAAAAAGATAGGAAAATCCGGATCTGTGTTGACCTAAAAAGGTTAAATGAAGCCGTAAAACGGGAACAATCTAAGCTTCCAACACTGGACGATATAACTCCTAAGTTAACGGGTGTTAGCAGATAGCAGCAAGCTCAACATCGTTATCACCTCATTTGAAAGCTATGCATTCCACAAGGTTCCATTCGGTATAACCTCATCACCGGAAATATTATAGAGAAAAATATCTGAACTACTGTCCAGGTTAGGTGTAGTTGAGGCTAGCATAGATGGCATTGTAATCTATGGGAGGTCTCACTAGGAGCACGATATATGTCTAGATACAATCCCATACATGATTCGTGCATTGGGCCCCAGATTCAATAAGGACAAGTGCGAGGTTTGAAAGTCTAAATTTGAGTACTATGGACATGTCATAAGTTTGGACGGCATACGTCCCAATCCAAGGCACGTTGAAGAAATCATAGCCATGAAAGCACCGAAAGACGTAACTGAGCTGCGTTGAGTAATTGTTATGATAAATTACATGTTGACAGAAACTCCTATTTTGACCTATTATGGTGCAAGTAATCCCATAATCGTCAGTGCTGACTCAAGCAGTTATGAGAGACCATATTTCAGCTAGATGGAGGAGAAATAAACCCGTTGTTTTTCTGTTCTCGAACTTTAACGCCCACAGAGACTAGATACGCTCAAATAGAGAGAGAGTGTTTGGCGTCAGTCTGGGTTTGTGAGAAATTTGAACGGTACTCGGGCGGACTTGAGTCCTCTTGACTACTTACACACCATAAGCCGTTCGTTCCCCTCATCAACTCACAGGATCTCAATTGGACGCCATGTATGTGGCAACGCCTACTCGTGCGTCTACGGAGATTTGCGCCAGTTGTTGAACAGGTTTCTGGAAAACTGCTAATTGTTCCGGAAATTCTGTTAAGGAGTCCGCTCATACTACATGAGGTTTCAAATGAAGAGGATGTCAATATGTTTATGGAGTCTATTAAGTCTACCAGACATATTTTAGACAGGGAATTGGCCCAGATCCGACAAGCGTCGCTAGATGATCCACATCTGCAGAAAGCACTCAGTCTCACATTGGCAGGGTCGCCCGATCGTGAAATCAACTTAGACGAATTAGATGGTTACTTCGTAGTACGTAATGAACAGTCGGTGCCAAATGATGTATTACTGCTATACCGACAAATAATAATGATAATATAATAATCTTTATTTAACGTCGTGTACAATTGTCAACAACAAACATAAGCTCTGTAGAGCTTTTATTACGAAGCCGCTAAGGGAACAAATGGTGTTTTCGTGGTGGTGGAAACCCACGGGGGGAAAACCACCGTGCCATCGGAGGGATAATAACTAACCCTATCAGACATCACTCTCTTTTTTCCAACACTGCTGGGGATCGAACCGAAATTCTTGGGAGAGCGAGTGGTATGAAGCTCACGCTTGATAGCACACATTAGTACAATGACTGTGCGCGTTAGCGATCACGGCTACCGAGGCACCCAAAATGTTCGTGATACCTGTCGCGATGTCCTCACGGTCTTGTGTATTAAAATACTTAGAATCAGAATACTCCACAATTAAAATGAAAATTAACAACATTTAAATAATTCAACAAATACAGTTGAAGCACCTTCACAACAACTGCCTTGTTAAACCGAAAAATACAACCGTGATTACGATATGTTGCCGGTATTAAGATATAAAAAAAAGACAGCCAGTATGAATAGTTACTGTCCGTTACAGTACACAAGGTCTGTATAAATGCTAAATTTTGGTTAATTGTAAAGTGTTGTGTTACTATCTTTTGAGACATTATTTGTTCAACGTTTCGCTCAAAAAGGGGGAGATGTGCTAGAGTTCAAGGTATTGTGTGAGTCTGGGTTTGCTTGATGCTATGAAGCACGTGCTTGTGTTGAGTATTATGCAGTAACCGGATGCAATGAAAAACGTGATTATTTAATTAAATGGATTCAAAACCCCTGTGTTATGATTTGTAGAATATCACAACATGTTTGCTCTGAAACTGAATTTCCTTAAAGTGGTTGTGGCTGTATATAACACTATGGTAGCTTACCCGGTGTCAGTATAATGTGACATGATATAGATCGTGCTGCTACTGTGTCCAGGTTGTGACGTTTGAAAGATATGGCACTTAGAGTGGTCATTGGACGGCCTTAACAGCCACTGATACCATCATACGATGTCTGTATTTGTTGCAAGGACCTAAAACCAAAGTGGACATTCGCTGTGTGCATTACGATATATACCGTCCTCTGTCATTTTTTGTAATTGTATGTAATAGCTAACTGCTATTGAAATCACTAAGTAAATGTTTGAGTCAAAATCTGGATTAGGTTGCGTAGGTGGCGCTGTAATCGCGTGAAGAAGAAAACTTGGCAACAAAATGACAGTTCATGTGTATTTTAACCCATTGTATCGAAATAAAAACAAACGTTTCTAAAATATTCCATTCGTGGACCATATTTCAACTGGTGCATTTTCAGGAATAGTTACGAAATCCTGTCCAAGTCCTAAAATTATATTCTCAGATGTATTGACAATGGGTTGTCTTAACATAACAACGAATTCCTTGATATCATCAACAAAATAACTCCGTGCACTTGAACTCCATTATAAATTCTACTGCAAACGGCCTGTTTCCAGTAATTTTAATTCTCCATAGGAGCCTGCCCCCGTATAATTTCTTATCTAGCTCAACTACTGTTTTTTTTCTTTTCCGAAGAATAATTTTACACCTTTCCGACACCCAGATTTCATAATTTCAGTGAAAATGTATTTTTATAAAGTTGTCAATTTCAGCATCAAAGACATAAGTTCGTAAATAAAAGAAGGTTATCTCGAAATTGTAATTCGCAACATAGTATAAATTTCTTTTGATAAATATTTCCAAAACATCGTGTTTATTCATAAAACATAAAAAAAAATATTCTCGGATGAAAATGCACTTGCAGAGACACAATTATGAAGAAAAATGCCATAAAATTGCAATTTTCTCCCGTTATATAGTTTTGGATGCAAATTTCCATCAGAAAATCGGATAGAGCTTTACTTGTTTCATATGTGTACCAAAAATCAGCTAATTCCATGTGGTGGAACGTTCTCATATCGCCGCCTGAATGTGGTTGTAAATTGAAAGAAAAGGGGAAATGAGTAACAACCTTGTCTGAAACCCTATTATATAGCTTATTATATACAAACTTTTATATTGAATATCAGAGCGGATATTTTCATGACAGTTTTATGATGTGTAACGACTAAATAAACAGTATCGATATAAAGATTTACACTGAGGACACCCTGATACATGAATACTGTTCTATCTCAAGTTGTCCTCTTCTGAATTTTCTGATCGTGTGGCCTTGTACATTTATCCGTATCTTCTTGTCTTTGTCTATACGTTTACGGAATCATTGACTCGACGCTAGCTATTCTTGTCTCACTTTCCTTGTTTTATTGTCCCATCTCCAAAGCGTTGTGGCTCTGTCAGGGTTGGGACCCTGACTTGTCTCACTTTCTTTGTGCCTGCCGACCACGCCACATCGAATAGATAGATTATCCATATGAAATACTTTATTTTGTTCTAAGTAATCAATCAATTCTGCGCTTCTTGGAGGTATTGAATGTGATTTATTATATTGTCTTGTTATTTTGTGTAATTAGTTGTTCGTTATTTATCACACATTTTCGCATAATTGTACCAAACTACTAAGTATTAGCTGTTTACAGCAATCATCGGTGGCTTGCTATTTTGTTACTTTATCGACGCTTCATAAACCAATCGTTATTGTTTCAAGATGGAGGGTAAATGTGTTGGAGAAGGGTGTCAAGTATACTTCAAGAAACGTAGTGGCAATAAGAACAGAAGTGCACGCAATGTAAATAGTCCACAATATAAATGGCTCCTAGATACGCTGGTGCAACAAGGATTGATGTCAGCAAAGGAACAAGCACTTATTTGCCAGAAGTGCTACATGAAGTATCTTCGGAACAAAAATCAGCCTGAACCTGAACCCGAGCAGAACCAGGAAATAGAGGAAGAAGACGACTCCCCGTCCCATATCCTGCCGTTGCTGACCCTTCATGATCTTTTGAATGGATCATCTTCACACAAAAAATGCTGTCTCTGTCTTGTTACCTTTGCAAGAAATGGAACAAAATCATCAGTCTTACCAAAACGTGCAAGACATCACCTGATCTATTCACACAAACTGTGGTGTCCCACCTCATCCCGCGTCTGCTCCATTCACCTTATTGGTAACGACTTAGATCCGTCTACAGAGGTTGTCCTTGATGGTAGAGGTTCCTTGGAATCTCAGTTACCATCAAAATCGTCCGAAATCATTAATGACCTCCTAGAGGTGTCGCACGTCCTTTCACAGAACCAGTCTGCGTTTACAATAAGCTTTTCTTCTCCTGATGACTTGGCATGCATGGCCTGGACAAGTTGGTCCAAAGATCAGTTCCTCGAAATCCACTCGCACTGTTCCCCATAATTTTCATCTGGTATATATACCAAGACTACACACGATGCTCTATTACTGTTCTGGGTAAAACTGAAAACCGACATTTCCTGGAGTCAGTGTTCTTCTCTTTTTGGAATTTCCAAGTCAAGTGTGTCCAAAACTTTCCACTCCATAGTACAGGCATTAGACACATCGATAGTCCCACAATTTCTAGGTCCGGATCACTTGACAAGAGAACAGTTGCTCGGGCACAATACTGTCTTTTCAGAAGCATTTTTTGGAGATAAAGCCACTGCCATATTAGATGGCACCTATATTTATATCCAGAAAAGCTCCGACCACAAGCTCCAGAGAATGTCCTACTGTGGCCAGAAGAAGAGAAACTATCTCAAATTCATGAGCATCGCCTTACCAGATGGCTACATTCTGGACACAGTAGGACCATTCACTGGCAGCGAAAATGATGCTACAATTACAAAAAAAGTCATGGACAAGCTAGTTACTTGGCTACAACCAGACGACAACGTTGTCGTTGACCGAGGTTTTAGAGATGTCCTACCAGTTCTCGAAGCCTCTGGCCTCAATGCTAGCATGCCGTCATACCTGAAACCCGGTCAAAGTCAACATTCTGACGTCCAAGCAAATCTTGACAGAACTATCACCAAATCGAGGTGGATTGTGGAATCCTATCATGGTCGTCTGAAACACTGGACGTTCTTCCGAACGCAATTGGTGTCTAACAGCTTTATCAATGTCATCGAGGCTTTGCTTCGAACCGTCACAGCCTGTCTGAATGGTATTAGAGGACCGATCTACCAGAGATCTCCAGAGAGAGATGCCAAAGATAGGCTAATGGCTGAACGTATGAAGGACCGTTTGACAACACCGAATGGTTTAGCTCAGAGAGTCAAGACAGATCCGGATCTATCTAGACGGGCAAGGTCCGAGTTTGTCAAGATGGATGCATCTTCCGTACTGTTTCCCCGTCTCGATCTTGATTACTTGAGAACCATTACGTGTGGAACGTATCAGATATCTCTGGCTCCTGGTTACATCGCCGAACATTTAAGTGATGACGGAGACTATGAGGTGTGGCTTTACCAGCACTCCCCAGACCTTCTCCGATGTCAAATACATTCTCGACACAAAAGCCAAACGAAATATAACGTTTGGATACGGTTCACCGTTTCACCCGATGTTGAGGCCCCAATAAAGGACTACTACTGCCAGTGCCCAGTTGGAGAGAGAACGATGGGAATGTGTGCGCACATCTCCAGTATCTTGTACTACCTTGGGTATTACAGGACGCTGGAAAACCCTCGACCATTACAACCACAGGTAAAGAAATTCCGACAAAACTTGAAATAGTTTTCCATGCGGCAACGGAGTGCATATGTCGAAAGTATGTTTGGGGCTCGATATGAAAGATCCCCGTTACCATGTGACTAACCAAACTTATAAATATAGGTATTATACAATCGCCCGTAGCTATGAACACTCCCGTAAATGCGAAAACCAACCAAAATCATAAGGAACACGTTTTGTTTGTTGTTCTGTCTATTTGTCAGCCAATGTCTTCAACCACGGGGACTTGTGAAGTAGCCATCTTGGATTTTTTTTATGAAAAAGTGTTTCTCTCACTTTTTTTCATATCTGTGTACATATTCTCAACATACCGAGCAAATACTCTCGTTTTTTTGTTAATTATCTAAAGAAAGTCGAAAATCGGCAATTCAACCATAGGCTAATTCAACCCAACATTTGAAAATGTTCCACCACTTACATTTTGATGATTTTTCCTCTCATCAATAGCATATTACGTACTGTTTAATAGGATAAAAATTGGTTTGCATCCAACGCCCATAAAAGGGTGTATTCTCTAAAAAACACAGTTTTTGTGTCTAAAATGTTATCATCGAAAATGGCATTTTTGAGATTGTTTCTTCCATAAAACAGCCAAATGGCGCGATGGAAACATGATTTTTTGTCACAATCATGCCATGAATGTATTCTTTACGGTGACCATCATTTGATTAGATTTTCATTAATATTTTACATAACATGCACATTTTATCAACACTTAGACAGCTTCTGAAAGGTACAACTTTGAGGAACCATAAAAAACAAACCAAGTGATCTAAATCTTTATATTTTATAGATTTGTGACCACAACGGCATGGGCAATGCACCACCAACAGGAAATTTGAATCAGAGAAGGGGCCGTTTTGGAAACCGGCCCTTTGGCTACTAAAGAAATCTTTACTTACAATATGATTAACTGGAACAGCTAACAAGAGAGCTGCAATCTTAGCAAGACGATTTCGATTTCCCAATTTTCATAATCCAGTTTGTTTACAGTAGTATCCATCTTTCCCCCATAAATATTGTAAACATGTTGCAGTTTATTTGTTAAATACCATAGTTTGAATGAAAAGCTGTAGAAGACTAACAGACAAACTGACAAGATATATTTAGGTTGGCTATAGGGCAATGGATAGTAATCATGATCTCACTAAATGATGATACTAACATGTAAAATCCTTTCCCGTGTATTGAACTTTAAAATATAAACCAAATATGTACAAGATCGGCAAGTATGAAAATTTGGTGGAATTTTCGAGAAATGACAATTGTGCATATTGAAACTAGTCTATATACATTTACAAATTTTACAACATTGTACAAATATTGAAATGTATAAGACTCACAAAAGCATAGGTAAAACATGATATAAATATATAACAAATGGCATTAGTATCTTAATAGTACTTGCGTTCACCTCTTAGAGGTTCATCGGGGGGACTGTTCATTTGCTATATTAAGAGGAATCAATGTTTGTCGATATATTAAAACCTGGTTTAAATTGTTCTAGCAGCAAAGATGGTTGCATGATTAAAAAAGATAATCTTGTGAAAAGTCCGTTGCTAAACTCATGTCTGTGATAATATACATGTATCTCTTTTTGTGACACAATCTT
The DNA here is from genome assembly GCF_002113885.1 of Mizuhopecten yessoensis. Lineage (NCBI taxonomy): Eukaryota > Metazoa > Mollusca > Bivalvia > Pectinida > Pectinidae > Mizuhopecten > Mizuhopecten yessoensis. Next base: position 118,300 of record NW_018408108.1, read on the forward strand.
TGTTGTATCATGACGTCATCAATTTCTGTGTTGTGCTGTCAACATAAATAAACAGTTCCCCCTTTGTTCTATTTTATATTGAAACATCACAAGGACTTTAGATGTGTTTTTTCTGATTACATATATTGTATATACATATATGTTCATTGTAGTTGGTCCTGGTACTGTTACCCTGTCACCACCGGACACTACCTACACCAGGACTGAGGGGGACACGTTACCGGACATCACCTGTACAGCTGACTGTAGACCAGGCTGTTCCTTTGTCTGGACAAAACCTGACAACACCAACTTCACTGTCTCAGCTGTGTTGTCACTGGGACAACTGGACAAGTCAGAACACGGGACGTACAGATGTACTGCTAGGAATGTTGTCGGGGAGTCAACTACAACTGTAACTGTGTCTGTGATGTGTAAGTTATATACACTGTTAGGCTTGTTTTAGTCAATGAAAATGCTAAGAAGTATTTTATTCAAATAAAGCTTTTGATTTGTTGCTAACCTGGTCCGAAGGACTATGGTGAGCTTATGCCATACCACAGCGTCCCTTGTCCATCCGCCTGCCAACTTTTCCTTTAAAACACTTCTTGTCCTGAACGTCTTAGTGAATTTTAACTAAATTTAGTCTGCTGCATTCTTGGGCCAAGGGGTCTCAATTTCCTATAAACGGTGGGAGTGCCCCCCCCCCCC
>NW_018408108.1:119308-126622 GCF_002113885.1 Mizuhopecten yessoensis
AGAGGAGCGGGGCCCAATATGAGAAATATAGGTAAAACTATAAAATGTTTAGTCTACCATAGGTATTAATGGATTTCATCCCAATTAGGTCTGGAGCATCCTTATGCCAATGTGATTCAATTTTGTATAAATGGTGGGTGGGCCCCCCTGGGGGTAGATGGGTGGGTCAAATGGGGAAAATGAAATAAAACCTTTGAAATCCTTCTTCTAGCATAGGGATGAGGGGATTGTATCCTTATTTAGTCTAAAACATCTTTGGGCCAAGGGGTCTCAATTTTGTAAAACGGTGGTTGTGGTCCCACACGGGTTAGAGGAGGGGGGCCAAATAGGGGAATGGAGGTAAAATCTTTAAAATCCTTCTTCTAGCGTAGGGATTAAGGGATTTCATCCTAATTGAGACTGAAACATCCTTTGGCCAAGGGCACTCACTTTCGTATTACCAGTGGGTGTGACCCCCTGGGGGCAGAAGATATGGGTCTTATGGGGGAAATAGAAGTAAAAGTTTAAAATCCCTCTTCTAGCGTAGGGATCAAGAGTTTTTATCCTAATGTTCTAATTCACTATGTTCAACCGAACATAAAACATTTATCATATAAAACTCAACAACTGATTATATATGTGGGAGTGGCCTTCTACGGTCCATTACTTCAATAACTATTTCAGTTTTGTATAAAACGTGGGTGTGGACCCAGTAGGGGCAGAGGAGAGGGGCCCAATAGGGAAAATAGAGGTAAAACCTTTAAAATCCTTCTTCTAGAGTAGAGATGAAAGGATTTTATTCTAATTTAGTTTGAAGCCTTCTTAGGCCTAGGGGACTCAATTTTGATTAACAGTGGATGTGCCCCCCCCCCCCCCCCCCCCCCCACACACACACACACCCACACACACCCACACCCACACACCCCTTCAATTATGTATAAACGGTAGGTGGCCCCAAGGGCAGTGGGGTTGGGCAACAAAACAAGGCTTTTGAAAGCCATACTGAAATATTGGCCTGACGGAAAATAAAGGTTTTGACTGTGGCAGCGAAAGGATTAACTTAACATATCACGAAAAATTTTGCATTTAGTATAACGTAATAATGTTTCAAATTATATAATTGAGCGTCGTATAAACATTCACATCCTGCCCAGGTTAGGTATTTTTGGAGAACGTTGAAATATTTTAAACGCTTTATTATTGTTGAGTAACCTTGAAATAATGTAAAAATATCGAATATTATTGTAACATTACTTTAAAGTTGCAAATTTTCAAACGTGGTTTATAACGTTGAATTACTGACTGGCGTTGTTGCTACGTTTTTGTTCGATTATTGTTAAAAATTTGACGTCATTAAATTGATGTACGTTTGAAAAAAAAAATGCTGCAAGAACTACACAGTAAGAAGTATAAATAAGAAATAATGTTCTTTTGCATTTTCAAAATAATATATATTGCTACAGAATAGTTCAAATAGTTCAGTTTAAGTTTTCAAATGTCTAGAAGAAATAGAGTTTGTTTGATTCAGATTTACAGCAAAATATGTATGAGGTAGAAAGATGAATTTGTATGTATAAAAATTGCCATGTAGAATGAGATTTAACAATATTCCACAAGAAAGAATAAACAGGACAACAAAATCAAATTTCTAGTACGGTATATGTTTATTGATTATTTGTTAATTTAGACGGTCCTTCCAGTGTGGGGTTGTCACCACCAACTACATCCTACACTCCTATAGAGGGACAGACTCTCCCTACCGTCACGTGTTCGTCTGACTGTAATCCAGTCTGTACCTACAGCTGGACAAAGGATGGACAGCCCCACACAACAGGGTCAGATCTCCAGCTCACCAACATAACACCTGGTCAGACGGGCTTGTACAGGTGTACGGCCAGTAACGCATACGGGAGTCGGACATCTAGTGACGTCACTGTTACAGTAAATTGTACGTATATATACAGATATGAGTTGTCTTAATGTGTTTTGTCTGCTGGATAACCGATCTATGAAGCGGACGTAAAACACTCAAACAAACAAACACTCAAACAAACAAACAAACGTGCTGAAACTATTTTGTAAATGACTCCACAATGAAGACAATAGGTAAACATGAATGCTATAGAGGGTGTTTCCCAATTTTAATCTCTATATCATGTAACAAATAACATTTTTTTTAAAAGTTCCATATTTTGTATCAACCGCGACAGCCTTAAAAACGTAGGTCAGCGAATACATTTAAACGATAAATTCAATAGATGTATACGTACACACAGATGGTACAGAAGCTTATGATGTCATCAATTGTCATTAATTGGAAAATAACCTTTGAAATGTTAGGTAGGTATATTGAGTCCAAGCTCAGTAGAAAAGTAACTATTCATAAATGTCTGATGGCACACTTGAAATGTATTGTATGTTTTTTAGGTAGCATAGTACAGTAGAAATGGCATGATCCTAAAAATAAAGGGCATGTCTCAGATAAACATGGATAGTAGATTCATCCTGCACAACACACCTACATATATATATATATATATATATGTTTTGAATATATTTATTTTAGAAGAATGTTTTTTTTTTTCAAAGTCAAGGCTCACTGATATCAAAATGGACATTAGGAAACCCATCACAACAACAAACTAGCAACAGACACACTTCCCGTAACCGATGAACAGCACCAAAATGTCAGATATTCTGAAACATCAGACTAGTACCTCCATACCAACCGTTTATTTACTGTCCTCGCCTAGTATTGACAGTGACCCTCAGAAATTGTTCATTTAACATATTTCGCTAGAAAAAAGAAAGATTTTCTTCAGCTGTATTTATGAAAATTTCATTTATTGTCATTATTGACTTTGCTAATTTAATCTGTATGCTGAATCAAGTGGAAACAAACAAATAAAATACTGTAATTAGAATGAAAACAAATATTTTACCCATTTTCAATAAATACAACTTTATGTATTAGTAACCATGGATACCGGGTGCTTAACTGAGTGAAACAGAATAAAATCTAGTCTGAATGCATCAGGAGATAGCCTGTGAACTATTTGTTGTTTGGTATCAAATTGACCAATTACACAATTGATACATATGTGATGAATTGTGAAGTGCCTGTGAAAAGGGCGAGTTACCCCTTTATACATCCCACAGGTAACATACTATTGACCTATATATTGACCTATATCTGTTACTTTTTAAACGTTTTTTTGTAGTTTTAAGCAAAAATGAATGAAAGTGAAGCTGAATCAAGCTTAAAAAGGCATTTTTTTTCAGAAAAAATCAATTTCTATGTGTATAAGTTGCAGAGTACAGTAGAAATGGCCTGATCCTAAATATCAAGGGCATAACACACCTACATACATATATAAATATATATATTGATAAACTACATTTTGAATACCGTATATTTATTTGAGAAGTTTTTTTTTCTTTTTTCAAAAAGTGTTTTCACAGATTTTGGACTTGTGAAAACTATGGTTACCACATAAAAAAAGGGATTTTTAACCCAAAATTTGACCCATGCAAGTAGTTATTTTTTTCTTTAAACCTGTCTTAAATTAAATATCACCTACTCGGTAACAGAAATACTCACGTTTTAGCATAGATTTACACATTTGCCAAGTACAAAAATTGATTACATGAAAAGCTAGCTTTTGTTGTGTAGGTACAGATTTGTAAATGCCCAAAACTGTAGTCTCAAACCAAATTTTAATTTGTGTTTAGCTCACCTGGCCCTAGGGTGATGAAATTTTGCCAGTAACACGCCTGGATAAACGGCTACCAAGTTTGTTCAAATAAATTACCTTGACCCACTGTCAAGGTCACAGGGGTCAAATATGTTTAAAACCTTTAAACAACTGTTTCTGAATTACCGAGAGGCCTAGGGTGATGATATGTGGGCATTAATATGCTGGGATGAAGGGCTACCAATTTTGTTCAAATAAATGACCTTGACTTATATTCAAGGTCACATAGGGCAAATATGATTTTTTGCATTTAAACAACTTCTTCTGAATAACCAATATGCCTAGGGTGATGATATTTGGCTAGTAGCATGCTTGGATGAAGGGCTATAAAGTTTGGTCAAATGAATGACCTTCATTTTTTTTCAAGGTCACAGGGTCAAATATGTTCTAAACCTTTAAACAACTTCTTCGGAAGAACCAAGAGGCCTAGGATAATCCCAGGAACATGCTGGGATGAATGACTTACCGAGTTCAAATGAATGGTCACAGGGGTCAAATATGTTTAAAACCATTGAATGACTTCTTCTTAATAACCAAAAGGTCCAGGGTAATGATATTTTTCCAGAAGCATGCTGGGTTGGAAGACTATAAATTCTGTTCAACCTAATATTAGAATGTCCTTGTTCGACATTCAAGGTCACAGGTGTCATATATTTAAAAAATTTAATAAGTTCTTATGAATGAAACACTGATATTTTGCCTGAAGCTGTATTTTAGTCCACTTTTAAGATAACAAGTGTGAAATTAATACCAGGTGAGCGATGCAGGTCCATTGGGTCTCTTGTTTTGAAAAATTATGAAGCCCACATAGTCCACTTCATCAGTTTATGCCAATTTAAGTGCTGAATTTTTATTTTTTATTTTATTTTGATACATGTAATATTACAGGGGTAATTCATTGTACAAAAATATCACCCATGACCACATTACGCTACTGTACACTGCTACCTTAACATATTTTACCTTTGTGACCTTGAAAGACGGTCGAGGCTATTTATTTAAATAGCATTACTAGCCATTAATCCCATTTTCCTGATTCTTTTTTACCTTTAGGTGTAATGGTTGTTTAAGACTCTTATATATGTGACCGTACTAACCTTGTATGATTGATTTGATCAACACAAAATCAATAGTTGGAATGGATTATGCAACGTCACTTCACAAATGTGAACACCAATAGTTCAACACATATTTGGTTTGAGTTCAAAATGGCGGTAACGGGCAATTACAAAATGAATAATTGGCAGCAAGTCTTAGGTAGGGCAACCTTCTTCGATTTCAGATAGACTTGAGAAACAACACATGATTGGGAAATAATTTTAAATACCAGTAAAATGTTTGACTTCGATTGACTCAATGATTTTAGTAAGTCGAATATATTAATTTTTTAAATGTCTGTGTGAAAAAAGCCTAAGTAAATGAATGTGTTGGTTTGAGTCATCTTACTGTAAAACAAGTGTAAACGCACGTATATCGTAGCCTAATGGCCGGCGATTGTAATTGTCAACTTGTGCATATTTTGCACATTTGGTTATATACATATATGTTTCACTTGTCATTTGTCCAATAAAGGTGATAGCGTACATATCGTGCTAGTAATCAATATTTCACACATAAACACCTAATTGATTGTACGACGTGACCCTTCTAGAATCCATACAAGTGTAGTTTACCATGCAACCTGAAGAAAACGTTCAGAAATAAAAGAATGCAAATTTCATGACCAAGCACTGAAGCAGCCATTTTTAGATCCAACTTAAGTAATTCCAAATGAGTCACATTCCTATTTTATTCAAAATCGTATTATCATCTCTTATAATGTCCCATACTAAATTATGGTCGAAATAATATTAAAAAATAATGTACAATACTCTTTCTATGATCGTCTGACGGTAAAACACCTTTACACGATTTTTATGCAAGAAAGATGGATAACTTAAGATATTTTTTCGTGTAAAAGAAATTATGACAAATAATGAGTAAAAACATAATTTGCAAGAAAATGACACTACACTGGGGCAATTGCTATATTAGACCACCGGAAAGAGTATTAAAGGCGCCATTTAACAACAGAAGAACATGTTTGTTTTGTTTTGTGTATTTCTAAATATAATGCATGAAAGGTACATATTGTCCTAGGTATCCTGAAAATCAATGTAGGGGGTGCAACAGTCACAAATTGGTTCTGTTTGAGGAACAAACATAGTTAAGAGTTGTAATTCATGCCAGTTAATTAATTCATGCTAAAATAATTCAACTGGTCATCGGCCGCCATGCAAGTCGGTATCTATGTGTTTACATTGTTAGCTCTCTCTACATGTAGTTCAGACAATTTCTACGACGGTTCCTTTTACGACTAAAACTTTTCTGATTGCTCTTTGACGTTCTGTTTTAAATTGAACAGCTTTCGACGAATCCATATTTAAGAAAATGTGAATTTGATACTTTGAACGGTTTTTTTTTTGGTTCCCTGAATTACTCTTCATTGATTAAAATACATACATTTAAGCACATCTAGGTATTACGCGGAGCTTATGGCAACATTTGAGCCGGATTATTCCTAGAAAATGTACTAAATATGTAAAAAAACAAATTATGATGACGATCCACAAAATTCTGTTCAACATTACCGTCCATGGTTGAATAAAAGGTTACTTTCTGAACAACAAATACGACAAGATTACTTTTAACATTTTATTTATTTTTTTTTAAATAATGGATACTTTTTTTTTAATTCAAAGCATGAAAAGTTGTTTTTTAAATCTTGAACTGTCCCCAAATCTCCACCCATCATCTTTTATAACTGCAACTAATACATAGGCATTATTCATCCATGTCGTGTAAAAAGGTAAAATCCGTAACAAATTTTAGGAAATGTTACTGTATGTACGAAAACATGAAGTAGAATTATTTCGTATTCTGCCTGAGGTGGAAAATGCATCCTTTAAATGGGTTGATGGGAAGTCAGTTATCTGCTTTACCCCTGCTGTATCTCCAATGAATAGAAAGTTCACATTAATCTTTCCAAATGAATAATTAATATGTTTGTATAACAGACGGCCCTGGTACTGTTACCCTGTCCCCACCGGACACTACCTACACCAGGACTGAGGGGAACATGTTACCGGACATCACCTGTACTGCTGACTGTAGACCTGGCTGTACCTTTGTCTGGACAAGACCTGACGACACCAACTTAACTGCCTCAGCTGTGTTGTCATTGGGACAACTGGACAGGTCAGAACACGGGACATACAAATGTACTGCTGGTAATATCTACGGATCGTCAACTATATCAGCTGTAGTGAACGTACAGTGTAAGTTATTTTATACATAACTAATCTTTTCCCAATCCCTGACATGTGCTATTTTATTTCTAATTTTAATTTCAACTCTATGGCATCACAGTTGTCTATAAACAAGCTGAATCAAACTGTTTTGGTATAAGAACAATTAAATCCCACACTGTATCCAGATGATATATATTGAAATGCTTCAAAGACACCTGACGATGGGGTGTTGTCTCAAAATGTTGTCACATATGATAGCACACATATGGGTCACCATCAATACTTATATA
>NW_018408108.1:133116-138292 GCF_002113885.1 Mizuhopecten yessoensis
AGCGATTTAAGAGCTGGCAAGACGAAACTCCTGAGCGATTCAAGAGCCTAGTAGAATCAAGAATAGACAGAAAAATTAAAGCAAAAGCAGTAAAATAATCAACAGATAAGTAAATAATATTACAGAAAAGTATTGGGGGGAAAATTCCCCAGGAATTAAAACCCTATGGATAAAAGAGTGAGTAACCCAATGGTAGCACAAGATACCCTGTATACAATATTATAAGCAACAACGGAAACTTCAATGAAAACAGATACATCTCATGATCATCACAAAAGAATACAAAAGATGGCAGAAGTAAAATAATCAAACATATATAGCTTATTAGTTACAATAAAGCTCATGGAGCAGCTGGGGTAGGTGGGTGGGTACACGAAAAGCACACACCAACACCCGCCGTAAATCAATAATGAGGGGCACTGACAATACCGCATACCCTCTAGGGGTTAATGCTGATTGGTTAACACTCCCCTAATTTGCATAAAAACATAAACATGAAAAACCTAGATACAAGAATATTACAACATGTAAACAAGGAAATTAACTTAAGTAAATTCACACATATATATCAAAACGTTCCACTGTAGAAAAAACAACCTAAGATATATATAAGCAAGGGAGCAATAAAAGTTGTATATAAACTATAATTTAACACACATGTCAAATTATCATTTTATACACAACAAAAACGATGAAACAACAGTTTACCTGTTTATTACAATTCGAGATATTTAAATGAGGCAGATAGCAAGATAAAAGAAAATACAAACTTATACTTTGGCGTATCAGGGGCTACTCACTCAAACACAATAAGCTAACTATATACAATACTACAAAAACAAACATGTACTGACGAGGTAGCCTCCTAAGCAATGAAAGTGGCCACAAGGAAAAACAAAAAATATATTCTCAGCAATATATTTTAAGTAGGCCAGACAACTAACTCTTGAGCGATTCAAGACAGGCCGAATGTGAATATCTAGTGAAAGTTCTTGAGCGATTCAAGACAGTATACATGTAGATATCTAGAGCAAACCCTTGAGCGATTCAAGAGCTGCATATAAGATAAAACGTTCTTGAGCGATTCAAGACAGTATACATGTAGATATCTAGAGCAAACCCTTGAGCGATTCAAGAGCTGCATATAAGATAGAAAATTCTTGACCGATTCAAGATAGTATACATGTAGATATCTAGAGCAAACACTTGAGCGATTTAAGAGCTGGCAAGACGAAACTCCTGAGCGATTCAAGAGCCTTGTAGAATCAAGAAGAGACAGAAAAATTAAAGCAAAAGCAGTAAAATATTCAACAGATAAGTAAATAATATTACAGAAAAGTATTGGGGGAAAATTCCCCAGGAATTAAAACCCAAATGGAACGAAACGAGGAATTGGAAATTGCTAGTGAGTGAGAGCAAAAAACAACAGGTAAACTTTAGTTTTAACAGTCACCCGTTTGATAAAGATTTTGTATCACAGAGAAAACCACTGACAAAGTTATTGTAATACCCGTTCGACGAAAATGTTTTGTAGTTTATTTAAAGAACGTAGTGTTCCTCAACTTTAGAGATAGATTTCTTTTCTTTTTATTATTTTTATTTGTTTACAAAATAGGAATTTAAACCAAATGAATATTTCATATCAACATGACTTTACTTAAATACCACATGTCAAAGGTCAAACATGTGATATTGCATTTGCGTACTCAAGGTCTCGCCAATGATACACATGATTCAATCGTTATGTTCTTCATAATACCACTGTATGTGAGGTTACGTGATAACCCTTTATCAGATATTACTACCTAACCTTCAATCTCATAACCACAAATTCAAAGCATCGAAAATTAAAATTTGAATACTAAACGTGAAAATTACACTGCATGAAGATAACGTTTTATAGAGTACATATATACCAATACCTAATCATTTCAGATGGTCCTTCAACTGTGCGTTTGACCCCGTCAACTACATCATACTCTCCTATAGAGGGACAGACTATCCCCACCATCACGTGTTCGTCTGACTGTAACCCAGTCTGTACCTACAGTTGGACAAAGGATGGACAGTCCCACACAGCAGGGTCAGGTCTCCAGCTCACCAACATACAACGTGGTCAGACGGGAGTGTACAGGTGTACGGTCAGTAACACATACGGGAGTCGGACATCTAGTGACGTCAGTGTTACTGTAAAGTGTATGTATTCATAACAGATAAATTACTGTCTTGTGATAACTCTGTGTGTATATGAAAAATGAAGAATGAAAGAAAAAATATGAAAGAACTTTTAATTGTTTAGAGAAATACAAAATATGATTTATCTAATTACTTCTTTATTAATTTACAATAAACCATATATATATTTATATAACTAGTCTCGTCATAAATCTTTGCAATGTGGTGTTACACTGACTTGACAAGTAAGTGTATCAAATGACTGCACATGACTTACACTAGAATTTCTTTCAGAGGAATATATTTGTATTACCGCAACCAGTGGATAGCCATATTACGACGCCGTTAACAAGAAAGCTACATATGTAACATATTCATTTTAAACTCAAAATAAGTCAATTTTGCAGGAAAATGTGGCATTGATATTGTACAAGAAAAATGCTCACAAATGTTAAAGCATTAGAGTGAAAAGCAAAGCAATTATCTTTATTAACTGATACATTTTATCGTTTGATTCCATTGAGTTTTTGTTTCAAACAAAATGGTTTGAAATCGTAACGGTTAATTGTTCAAGGTAAAGGAACTCCCCCCCCCCCCCCCCCCGGTAACTCACATTTAGGTGGAAAATTAATTTTTCACTGGATCCATGTATTTTTCTCCTTTGAACAAAAATAACGCTTCTCTTTGAAAAAATCCTTAACAATCATTTGAGGTTACATGAAATACATCGCACTGGTCACAAACGATTATAATTTAAAGCCAAATATAATTTTTCTTTTTTAAAATAAGTCTTCATTGTGTAGTAGAAATACACTTGTGATATATAAAAATATTGAGATAACACAGGACAAAATCAGGTGATGGCTAATTATAAGTTCATGACTGACAATGTTGCCGATACAACAATATAGTATTGACCTTCATACGTAACTGCGCAGTGTTTGTATTGAATATGCATTGTAATGTGCAATAACTATTTTTTCTGGGAATGCACCTGCTATGTATGATACTCCTGCGAACATGGATACTATTTTGACATTTAAAATACCACACAATACGAAACTTCTAGTCAGTTTGTAATGTGTATGTGTTAATCTTGTAGACGGTCCTGGAATGTCTACTTCCATTTCACCACCGGACACAACCTACACCAAGACTGAGGGGGACATGTTACCGGACATCACCTGTACAGCTGACTGTAGACCTGGATGTACCTTTGTCTGGACAAAACCTGACAACACCAACTTCAGTGTCTCAGCTGTGTTGTCACTGGGACAACTGGACAGGTCACAACATGGGACATACAGATGTACGGCTAGAAATATTGCCGGGGAGTCAACTACAAGTGTTATTGTTACAGTACAGTGTAAGTAAGCTTAAACTAAATGTTCAACCATCTTAATCAATGTCCGTTTAGAAAAGAGATGAAACATACTATTTCATTTCATTAATAATTACCATAACTTAAGTATGCATATACAATACCTACACCCATCTTTGTAGCCCAAAAACAAAAGATTCAAATATCCCTACCTCCCTACCGTGACGTAACCTATATCTCGATGACAGAGCCACGGAGTGATCTCCCATCCTCTTCCTTTTATGGCGCCTGCTGCCTGCTGACGCCCGGAGCTAGCTCAATTTCAAAACATTGTTTTGTCGGTTTGGTTCGAGTGTGAACTCAATTTTTTGCACAGTTTGTGTGCCTTATACCCATCTGCCCTTGTTGATATAATTAATTATTGTTGACAATTATTTTTGTGCCTTTTACGGCCGGTTATTTTACTCCACGTGTGCCGGTGGTGTGCCACGGTCCGCCATTATCGTGGGTTAATTTCCGACCTCTGTTTATTTCGGTGACGGTTGTTTGTTTCGGCAAACGTTATTTATTTTAACCGTTTTCTGATTTATATTACGGGTGAAATTCTTTCTACGTTGCGTACTTTGTATTATCGTATTCTATCATTTTTTCCCGTGTTATCTGCTTGTAATTTTTTGTTTACGTTCGCTTTGGAGGGTAAGTCTCGGTCGGGACAGCGACGAGGTAGAGCTCATGGGTGTTTCCATTTCTTTGTGGAACTGGACCCTCATGATGCTTGTCCCAGGTGTTGTCCTTGCAGTGAGGTTTTGCCTTGTGAACTTTGTTCACAGACTAAATCTCAGGACAAGGACTTCATTGTTCCAAAGCTCCCCTCAACTTACCGTAAGAGAGATTCGTCTGTTTCTTCCGGTAAGCGAGGGAAGCAGAGAGGTAGGGGTCGTGCCACCAGCTCTCTGGGGTCTGGTGGTACTGTCTCTGTTCCTGTCTCGGGGGGTCTTGCTTCGGCGAGTCCCTCTCGTGAGCAAGGGGTGGCCCTTCCTGTCCAGGAACTCCCTGGAGTAGGGGAGGGGCAGCCTGACCCTGGCTTGGCGCTTGCCTTCGGGTAGGGACTACCGGCCGCCGGTCACTGACTGTCAGTGATCCCGGCATTCCAGATGGTGCTGTCGTTTGGGGACAGTCTTGGTGCCGGGCCTGTTCTTTCGGGTTCAGGTCCTGGTGTGACAACAGACTTTCTTTCGGGATTGTCTGTGTCTACCGGGTTTAGTGACGCGCAGCTCATTAATCCCGGCATCAATGTTGGTCAGGCGTACCCTCCCGGTCAGTTACCCGGAACCGGTCCTATTAGGTCCGGTCCCGAGTTTCATTCTTCTGGGAATCTGGGGGGGTCCTTGGGCCGCCCTTACCAGCCTGCGGATGGTTTTGGGTTGCGGCAGCATCCCAGCAGTTACGGGCTTAGCCCGTACATGTCCGGGTTTCCACCTGGAGGGAGTGGCGGTCCACCTTCGCCCTTTGGGCAAGTTGGCCAGCCCCAGTCTCAGGCAGGCCAGTTTGGCCAGTTCTGGGGTCACTCCCAGCCCGCGGGACCTTTCCCCTATCCTCCGGGATATGGGTTTAACCCCATGGCATTTCCGTCATGGAATCCTTGGGGTTTGGTCTCTCCCTCGCGGAGACGTGTTAGCA
>NW_018408108.1:139933-150563 GCF_002113885.1 Mizuhopecten yessoensis
TCCGGAGATCCTCCACCTTCACGCGTGGAAAGCTATCTCAGGAGGCCTCGCTCAGGCAGGCTTTCTAGGGACGTGTCAGATCGCATCGCTCGATCAATTAGGGCTTCCTCATCTGCCGTCTACCAGTCACGATGGAAGATTTACTGTGATTGGTGTGTCGGCAGGAAGGTTGATCCGATCAAGGCTACTGTCCAGGTGATTGCAGACTTCCTCCTTTGGCTGTTTAGGGACCGCAATCTTGCCCCTGGCACTATCGCTGGTTATCGCACGGCCATTGCTAGTGTTCTCTCTGTTCATGGTAGGTCGGAGGTAGGCTCGTCCTCCTCTCTTTCTGCCTTGATTAGGGGGTTTGGGTTGGACAGGCCTAGGGTCCGGCAGTTGGCTCCGCAGTGGAATTTGCCACTGGTGCTCGAATCGCTGATGCGGGCACCTTATGAGCCTTTAGCGTCTGCCTCCTTGAAGTTTGTTACCTACAAGGTGGTATTCCTTGTTGCCCTGGCCTCAGGTCGAAGGAGGAGTGAGATTCATGCCTTGTCTTCTCACCCCTCTTGCCTCCGATGGTCCAGGAATTACTCTGCCGTTACCCTTCTCACTGATCCTGCCTTTATGGCTAAGAATCAGGTTCCTGGCTTCTCGCCCGATCCGATTAAGATTCCGTCTTTGACTGCCTTCGTTGGAGCTGAGGAACGGGATAGGTTGCTCTGTCCCTGTCGGGCGCTTAGGTTTTACCTCGATAAAACCAGGGGGGGGCGAGGTCCTCGATCTCGTCTGTTTTTGCCCATTAAGCAGGGTCAACAGGATATCTCTTCTCAGTCAGTGTCTAGATGGATCTGTCAGGTCATCAAGTACGGTTACGACCACTCGGATGATCAGGTTCGGGCGTTGTATAAGGTGAGAGCTCATGAGATCAGGGCCCTTGCTGCGTCATGGGCCCTCAATGGGTCCCTCTTTCAGGAAGTCATGTCCGCGGCTTTCTGGCGCGAACAGACTACCTTCACGGATTTTTATCTCCGGTCCTTGGCTTCTCATTCTGATGGATTGTATTCCCTTGGACGGGTGGTGGTTGCACAGTCTGTGGCTGTTCCTCCACAGTAATTCAGTGATTTTAAATGGTATGCTATCAGGCACCACGGTGGTACACCTGCTTGTTTCACGGGGAGGTTTTCCATTTTTTTAAATACTTTCGGGGCTTTATTAGGGGGGTTCCTTGAACCTTTTCCCTACCTTGAGCATGTCTCGAGTTTGTTCCGTCAGCCTGGTCTGCCTGGATTCGAAGCCTCCAATACGGTAAGACGAATTTGCATACTAAAGTTATGGTAAATATTACTGAAATGAAATTGAGGTTTTTGAAGTAAAACCAATTTTCATGATGTAATACTTACCATAACTTTATGGAGTCCCACCCTGTATTCCTCCCCTTGCCTCCTCATCCTGGCTGCCTTTAGGCTCCATAAAAGGGGGTTTGAGGAAGGGAGATCACTCCGTGGCTCTGTCATCGAGATATAGGTTACGTCACGGTAGGGAGGTAGGGATATTTGAATCTTTTGTTTTTGGGCTACAAAGATGGGTGTAGGTATTGTATATGCATGATACATTTGTTTTTAACGGAAATAGCACTTTTTAAATTTGACCCTTACGGAAAATCAGAAGTTGACTTTTGACATGATTGTTTTAATTAATATCGATTGCAATTTATTGCGATAAGCTATACTGATCAAATAGCATTGCCCTGGGCCTCTTGGTTATTGTGGTGGGGTCGTTTTAAGATTTTAAGACATTTGACTCCTATATACATTGAAAGTAGGTCAAGGTCACCCGTTTTTGCGTTTTTACAAACTTGATAGCCATCACCTGAGCACTTTATATATGAAATATCAAGACCCTAGAATTTTAGAAGAAGATATTTAATGTTTGTTACCCGAAAAAGCACCTTTGAAATTTGACCCCTATCGCAAACCGAAAGTTGACTTTTGACAATTTTTGTATTGCAATCAATAGCAATTGCTATAAGCATGCTTCTGGGCAAATACCATCATCCTGGGTCTCTTTGCTATTGAGAAGAAGCTGTATACAGATTTTAAGACATTTGACCCCTATGACCTCGAAAGTATAAGTCAAGGTCAATCATTTTCACAGACTATATAGCCAATCATATTATATTTAAATGTGGTACCAAAAATAGCACTTTTGAAATTTGACCCCTGCCGAAAGTTTTACACATTTTTTTTTGTTCCTGAGACAATCGTTTCTGTTGTTAGTGTTAGAAACATATCCTATGATGAATTTAATATGTTTAGCCATTAATGATAATGGTCATTAAGGTAAAAATGGATATGACGTCATGGCGGCCATTGTGTTTTTTCAAAGAAGTCAAGTACCTTACCAAATTCAAAACACTATCTTGGGAATCTGTTATGCGATTAATACTCTGAAAAATATCTCACAGATATTGGAGAAAAAACGATTTTAACATATTGTCAGGATTTCTAAAAGATAAAAGGACATTTTCAAAATGGCGTACAGTGCAAACGGATTAACGTTTTAGAAAAACTCCAGACATCAACTTCATCGGAATGACATACTGCATATAATTCATTTTTTATTTTTTTTCAAAAATAATGAATTATATTTGATCTTTTTGTATTAACATGTAATAGGACACAGTAAGCCCCGAAGAATATCTACAAATAATATTATTGCATGACTGCTGTACGTTCCAAAGATTTTGATTTAATGCCATTTTAAGATTTTGAACTTTGACCTCATGGCGGCCGTATTGGATATTTGACCTACTTGAAAAAGTTGCAATGACACCTTTTGACCTTGGCCTACAGTATTCTTACAAGACTGTTAACACATCTGCTACCAATCAAAATATTAGGATGCCACGAACTCAGGGAAGAATACTTATAAGAAACATAACAATTCCAATCGGTCTTTTCACCATAAGCTAAAAGCCCTAATAATCGTAATCATTCCATACACAAAGGCCCTTTGTCATCATGTCCGTCCTTAAACAATTCTTGTTATCAGTATTTCTCAAGAAGTACCAGAGGGATCTTTCTCATTTTTTTTTTGTAGGTTTCCCTTGTTCCTAAGCTCTGCAGGGTAACTTTGAGACTGATCGGATAAAAAACATGGCCGATACGCAGCCATCTTGGATTTTGATATAGATTTTTTTTATCACTATTTCTCGGAGAAGTATCGGAGGGATCTTTCTCAAATTGTATATGAAGGTTCTCCTTGGTCTTTAGCTGTGCAGGACAGCTTTTGAGACTGATCAGATAAACAACATGGCCGACAGGGAGCCATCTTGGATTTTGATAGTGAAAGTTTGTTATTGCTATTGCTCGGCAAGTATCACAGGGAACTTTTTGAAATTGTATATGCAGGTTATCCTTGGTCCTTAGCTGTGCAGTGCAACTTTTGAGACTGATCGGATAAACAACATGGCCGACAGGCAGCCATCTTTGATTTTGATATTGAAAGTTTGTTATCGATATTTCTCTAGAAGTACCAGAGGGATCTTTCTCAAATTTATATGCAGGTTCTCCTTGGTCCTTAGCTAAGCAGGGCGTTTTTTGAGAGTGATCGGATAAACATCATGGCCGATAGGCAGCCATCTTGAATTTTGATATTGAAAGTTTGTTATCGCTATTTCTCGGGGAAGTATCGGAGGGATCTTTCTCAAGTTTTATATGCAGGTTATCCTTGGTCCTTAGCTGTGCAGGGCATTTTTTTAGAGTGATCGGATAAACAACATGGCCGATAGGCAGCCATCTTGGATTTTGATATTGAAAGTTTGTTATCGATAATTATCGAGAAGTATCGGAGGATCTTTCTCAAATATTATATGCAGCTTATCCTTGCTCCTTAGCTGTGCAGGGCAACTTTTGAGACTGATCGGATAAACAACATGGCCGACAGGCAGCCATCTTGGATTTTTATATTGAAAGTTTGCTATCGATATTTCTCTAGAAGTATTAGAGGGATCTTTCTCAAATTTCATATGTAGATTCCCCTTGGTCCTTAGCTGTGCAGGGCAACATTTGAGACTGATCGGATAAACAACATGGCCGACAGACAGCCATCTTGGATTTTGATAATGAAAGTTTGTTATCGCTATTTCACCAGAAGTACAAGAAGGGTCTTTCTCAAATTTTATATGCGGGTTATCCTTGGTCCTTAGCTGTGCAGGGCAACTTTTGATTCTGATCGGATAAACAACATGGCCGACAGGCAGCCATGTTGGATTTTGATAGTGAAAGTTTGTTATCGCTATTTCTTCAGAAGTACAACAGGGATCTTTCTCAAATTGTATATGCAGGTTCTCCTTGGTCCTTAGCTGTGCAGGGCATTTTTTGTGAGTGATCACATGACCAACATGACTGATACGCAGCCATCTTGGATTTTGATATAGAAAGTTTGTTTATGCTGTTTCTTGGGAAGTATTAGAGGGATCTTTCTCAATTTTTTAATGTAGGTTCCCCTTGGTCCTTAGCTGTGCAGGGCAACTTTTGAGACTGATCGGATAAACAACATGGCCGACAGGCAGCCATCTTGGATTTTGATATAGAAAGTTTGTAATCACTATTTCTCAAGAAGTACTTGAGGATTTTTTTAAAAATTTATATGGAGGTTCCCATTGGATAATTATTTGTGCAGGGCAGTTTTTGAGACTGATTGAATAAACAACATGACCAACAGGACGCCATCTTGAATTTTGATAGTGTAGGTTTGTTACTGCTATTTTTCCGAAAGAACTAGAGGGATCTTTCTTAAATTTATATGTAGGTTCCCCTTGGTCCTTAGCTCTGCAGGGAAATGTTAGAGACTGATCGGATAAGAAACATGGCCGACAGGCAGCCAGTTTTGATTTTGATAGTGAACGTTTGTTATCGCTATTTCTCAGGTAGTACGGGAGGGATATTTCTCAAATTGTATATGTAGATTCCACTTGATCTCTCGTTGTGCATGCTATATTTTGAGACTGATCATACAAACGAAAGGGATTAAAAGAAGATCTAAACAGATATTTCTCATATTGCAATAATCGATTCTATTTCTTTCACTTAATTTAAGTACTGTACTTGTAAATATGTGAAATGACAAACTCACTTTGAAGGTTTGCTTTCATACACATCAGTATTAAATTTAGATAAAAAGTTACCTCAAGATGCATTTACAGTTAACATGACTCGATCAAACAGATGAGAGGAAAGAAGAGAAACGATTGAACTGAAAAAGAACTAATGAAGATGGTACAAAGGTGGGCGCCAAGATCCATCTTGGATCTCTTGTTAAATAATGCGAGATACAGTAATTATATAATTGCTAATATTAACAATAAAAAATATAAAATGTAGCGACTATCATCAGCTGAAACCAAGAATGATTGATACATCTGTACGCATAAAACAAAGTTTTTTAAATGTTCATTATGTAATGTGTTAAAACCAGGGCAGAGAAAAACAAATACAAGTATAGTTTAACTGTCCCTAAATATACTTCTCTACGCCACAATGTGTCACTTAAATCACACTAAATATTTCTACACATTCATCCTTTTTTATAAAATAAATATGAACAAACGATTTTGTCAGCCCGGTATGTTTCTTCCTCTTGAAGTGAATCATATATTGTGTTTCTATGATCAAGAAATCACGTAATAAACTCTAAACCATAATTTGAGTAAATAATTTAGCTCCTATTCAGAACAAAGTAGATTTACTTGTTTAATCAGCCGCTACACTGGATACAATATTCTTTATAGCCCAACTTCGAATTCAAACCAAAACTTTATTGTAACGCATAGTTACATAGTTAGTTATTACTATATTTCAGTTCCTCCTGAAATAGACAGCCTTGAGTACAACCAAGGTGACGCTGATGTGACTGAAGACGGATCTAAGACTCTCATTTGTAAGGTGGAGAGTGTACCATCGCCTACAATAGCATGGTACTACAAAAACAATCACACAAAACTGTTTACCGCCACAGATGTACTGGAGAGTAACTACACCCTGACTACAGCTGGCTGTCTGGACACAGGGCTGTACACCTGTTCTGCCAGGAATAGTGTATCTAACACAGCGGTTACCAAGGACATATGGATCAACGTTTTGTGTATGTTGTATTTTCTTCATTGATTCAAAAACAACGAAATTAATATCTGACCGAACATTTGACTCTAAAAATTATGATTATTCTTTAGTCATTGCTTATATATATATATATTTGTTCTTACTAAGAATACCCCATGTCAACATTATGCTTGAAATAAACTTTTTTTGCAGCGTTTCACTTGAGCAAACGCGATGACCGCCAATCTTAAGCTAGAACCTCTATAGTGATCGAAAAAGTAAGCAACCGATACATGCACATAGTACAAACACCGATTTTTATATTATTCATCGAAATATAGCGGCACATCTATATTATTCGATTCAATCACAGATAATATTGTTTCTCCGTAGGTCAAATATGTTTAAAATAACGTTGGCAAGTTTTTCGTTAAAATGAAGTATTTTTTTAAAAAAATATAAAAAAAAGTATAACTTATCTTTCTGTCGCCTGCTGCTTCTACTCTCCAGATTGAGTGACCTAAGATCTAAGTCAGTGAAATATTCAAAGGTTGATAAAGTCATTAACACCACGTCGCCAAGTTAATAATTTACTCTGAAGCAAGTTCAAAACTCAATGAACTTCTATTATCCATTTAAAATCTACAACCATGTGTTTCTTTCAATAAAAATCGACAAACGTCTCTTCTCGACCATTCAGATCTCGAATAATCAGATGTTCCGACCGTATCTCTCGACCAGGTGTCAAGCTCACCAGTGCTCCTTTAAAAGGAAACCGGCCAAAAACATAATTGAAATTGTTTTTCCGAAGTAAGATATTACAACAGTGCTTATTTCGAGGAAGATACTGGGAGTGTTCCGTTTTATGGCAACAGTATTACAGTCTTCGGTGAATTTACTCAAAATGATTAAATCATTTTTATCCATATGAACAAATGGGAGGTGTTTTAAATCAAGTGCCAAACTTTCAGTTGAAAGCGTCGTTTTGCCTACATTTTTTATTGTCTTCTTCAGGTTTTGTTTGCATGTTTTAAGCAAGGACGCTTTCGATTTTTCATGAAAAATCATTCTTAAAATATTGCAAAAACGTCACTATTTGCCTTATCCATACCCCTACTCATAAATACAACATTCTTCATACTTTTGTTATCAAAGGGCGATGTCAGCGGTTTTTATGAAATTCAACTATATAGAGAGTATTTTTTATGAAATAATTTTGCGTCACTTGAAGTACGACAATACGCATTTTACAGATTTCAAACAGAATTGACAGAGATTACGATTTAGAAAAAAAATGATTAAATCATTTTTATCCTTATCAACAAATGGGAGTAGTTTTAAATCAAGTGCCATGTTTTTCCTTAAAAAAGAATCCCACCCATCCCCAGAAATAAAGAATAAAATGAATTCTTATAAATAAAAATATATTGATCAAATATTTCCAATTCAGAATAAATCTAATCATTAAAAAAAGTTCAACTGTTAGAAAAGAAAAAAAAATCCTGAACTTTGGTCCAGATCCGCTATGACACTTATATGTGTATATATTTAGTCAGCACTTTGCAGTTCTAGTTTGTCCGAAATAACGTTTTCGAGGGAGTGAAATAGGATATAGTAAAATTGTGTCCAAATTAAAACATGTCATGAAGTGTTCCAGTAAGTGAAACGTTTCTATAGTCTGACTTTTTACTTTTTGCAATTTATATTGTTTTATTACCAATACGTTCTGAATAAGAACATATAGGCCTAGATATTTAGGTTGTGTTTCATGAAACTTTATTGTTTGGTTTTATATGGAAGTTAATTATGGTTGGGTGTATTAGATAACGGTTCCTTAGACCTCTCAATAATATTCCCATTGCCCTTGGCTTGTTCTTAGGACTCCTGATCACTGCTGGTCACGCATTGTTTGCTACGTACACAGTGTGCCAATATAGGCGTACCATTCAGATAGAATAATTGATTGTAACAATAGCATAACACTAAGTAGTTAATTGGGCAGTGAATTCACCAGGATGTGGCAGCTATATGGTCAGTTTTACCTATGTTACAGCTATATAATGACACAGGGCACATTCATTTTTGTAAGATATTGACAGAACAACTGGCATTGTTAGGCGCCAAAAAGTTGCCAAAACTATTTTGTTATCGTCAAAATATTATCATTTTTGGATTTGGTGCTATTGGCGACCGCTGAGGTGAACCCTGCACTATTGTTTTCGCTTTGTAACTAATCACGTAAGTAGAAACAACGTAATCACGATTTGTTCAGAAGGGAATTAATTCAAACTGTACTTAAATGTCTTGGTGTAAAATATGTTGAAATGTTAATTGTGAATTCACTTGAATGATGGTAACGTCGATAAAACACGTTGTCATGTAAATGGCGTACTCCAAGGTAAGCTGTTATGTTAACAACGTCGTTAAAGAAAACGCAGTTAGTTTGACAACGTAATGTAAAGAGGCCGAACAAGTTTAAGACCGTAAAGAACACGCCGCCAGCTCATTACATACCAAAGGACCTTATAAGCTTGATAACGCACTCTATTGTAAGCCGTACGCTCCAATAGGTCGACTGAACCCGACCGCAAGCTCGAAACATAATTAAGTTTAGCTAACAAGGTTCATTACGTCAATACTCAGCACTAATACGGTGGAATCACGTGATTTTACAAGGGGTATACGGGTCAATTGTCTTTGTATCTTGCGACCGGGCAACGGGAGACAACTCGCATTCGTCGTCTGCTTCGCTGTTTAAAAAATGGCGAAACTTTTGCTTCGCATACTGATGAGTAAATACTCGCCAAAAGGACTCAAAGGGGTAATAAATTCGTTGCACGGATTTTTGGCAGGGCATATGGCCTATCGGCCTCAGGAAATACGAAACCTTTTAGGGTCATACCATCCCGTATACTCTGCCAACAATCCGTGTTACTCATATTACGGTAAAGAAAACAGTGAATACAAGATGTTATATTTTCGTCCACACTTTTTAGAAATGAAAGAAATATCAGAAATAAATCCATTTTATAAATTGATCAATACAAATTTAAAAGCTTTCTATATGAAATTGAAAGTTCTCAAATAGAAAAAAAAAACACCAATAGAATCTTTATGACAAGTTTAGTTTGGTAGTAGCTCCACAGAATCGTTTGACGTCCAGGTAATCACAACAATAAAAAATGTTTCCTTTGGCAACCCATACCCACATTCACCATACATCATTATAGTATCTTAATGGCAATTAAATATTAAATCATATTTGCATGTGGATGTGCGGTAGTATGCGTGTATATATATAAATGTCTGTGTGTGTGTGTGTCTACATGTGTGTGATACCAGAGCAATACATAGTTTTATTTTGTGTCTTTTTTTAAATTCCATCCCATCTAGGTTCGCCGCGCCTTGATCCGAGAGTGTTCACAGACCGAAAGATGGGGTTGGCTACTCATGATAATCTAACTATGAATGCCATGTTTCTGTCAAATCCGGAACCTTCATCATTCACGTGGACTTTCCAGAACTCTTCACATACTTCTTTTACTGAGCTAAACGACGGGACAGACAACTTTGTTATACATAATACACATTTTTCATCGAACCTCTCAGCTTTGTCAGTGGGGACACGTACGAACATACAAGAGGCCTGGTTTGGATTATATAATGTAACGGCAACAAATAGTAAGGGCAACGGGACACTCACTTTCACAGTTGCTGATAAAGGTAAATTAATAATATTAGCACAAAACCGGCATTTTAAGTAATTCCAGTCGCTTTGCCTTGTTTTTCTCTTGGCGTTTTCGTTGCATGCTGATAGTGTATACAAGACCATAAGCTTTGAAGATGCAGTATCAATTTAATCAACACATGCAAATTGACATTGTCAAAGCAATCCTGACGGCTTGCCTTTTTGATTTTTGAGTAAGTAGGTATTTACATAATCCAATCCTGATTTTGATCTTTCGCGTATGGCGAAAAATGGAAAATGGGTCGAGTTATGTAGTTTTTACGTTTTTGTAACCCCGGAAATCCTACTCACTGAGGTGTGAAACTACCATGTGTCATACACTGAAACGGTCTATGGTCTAAACGTAATTTAAAAAACATACAGTACCCAGGTTTGTTAAGATAACTGACATATCACTGATGTACCTTTTGTATCAAATACTGATGAATATGAGCAAAGCAAAAGTCACAGACACCTAGCAAATATTATCTTCCTGTTCTGGTACGTGGTACCCTGGGGGACCCCATTCCTGACAGTTTACAGTCATTGTAGCATGTTTTAGATTCCCTATTTTACACGAGTGTTCCGGTATTTTTAGTGTGTACTGCCCTATGGAGCAAACGATCGTTAAATTTTTCGATTCTGAGCACGTTTTGTGTAAGATTAATGGATCGTCTGCACATGGTATTGTTGGCACGATGTCATAGACTCACAAGAACCTATTTTCACTCTAAAATATATCTAAATGCTGCAGTCGAATTTCCTTGATTATCACCCATAACATGTATACATCTGATTAATATATTGTAATATTTGTCTA
>NW_018408108.1:153744-197319 GCF_002113885.1 Mizuhopecten yessoensis
TATGGAAGCGATTAGTCGATTCAAAGACCTCATCGGGAACTTCTGCCACAGTTCTTGTAGAACCGTCCTCCAATGTTGCGACGTTCTAGGCTGCTGACGTCCATTTCTCACTCAATCCCTGCTCAGTGGGATTGAAACCTGAAAAAAAGATGGCCACTCAAATATTGATGGTCTGTTGACGAAGAATTTCCGTGCTGTTAAAGAAGGTCCATGTTGACGCGTACGACACTTGCACATTCGTTATCTTACTGAAACGTGCCGCCATTTGCTATACTAAATTTCAGATGCAATGAACATGCCAAATTTTAAATTATGTAAACATTCTGAGGGCCAATACATATGGGCTTTAATCACTTTACAATTATGAAACAGGTCTAATCAATTTATACTAGATAGGTTGTTGGTCCTGATAGAGATACCAAGGTTTTTTAAGTGTTGGAGGAAAATGAAGTATTGTTTCGCTTGTGTATGAGCAGAGTGTATTCGGGTTTTTTTATGCATTGAACAAAAGTATAAAAAACCCTTTGTTATTTACATAACAATGAATGTTTCTGGGGGATAAAGTAACTGTTTTATGTTGCTTGTTTTGTAGGTCGCCGGAAAGATCCAGTCAATGACAAGTGAGTGTGTATTATCAAATTCGTTTAATTAGCATGACTTGTAAACCCTTTTTATATATTTTTGTCACATCATTTAGTGTCTTCCAACGATTCGTGCTGGCAGATTGCCGATGGTGCATAGTTAATAAGGTGTTTTATTTTTTTGTTTTAGCAGAGAATACGAGTCATTGGAGGGTCGGTCGAATCCAAACGTCTATGAAGAGCTCCATGGTACACCATCTGGTGAGTATCGATATCGTCTTTCAGATAATCGATACATGAAATAGAATCCAAATATTGCACAACTTTTAAGATAGCTTTGCAATTATACTGATTAACATCAAAAGACATTAGATGGTTCTTAAATATTCTTATTTCAGAAGATTACGCTTATTGTATAATATTTTATACGCGAATCAGGTCATTGTGTGTACTTTAGAATATTTGTTTTTGTCCGTTATTTATAATGGGTATTTTATTTGGTAGTTTCCTCATTTAGTATTATATTGCATTCATTCATGTAAAATGCATATATTTTGGGTACAAACAATTAGGTGAAAAGTAGAATCAGGACATACAAATATACTGTGTATATATAAAAAATCTTGTTTAAGATTGTTGGGGACAGGTGCTACACGTACACGCTAATCCCGATCATATCACAAAACTAGAAGCCAACATTAATAATAGCATGTTCGTCATTATTTTTTAGGTGATAAAGAGATATACATCAACACCGCAATTGCCGAGGGGTGTTTTGGTTCCGGAAATTAATCCATCTGGTTCACAAGAACTCGTAATAATGAAAAGCCAGAGAAAGCTTCAATTAATACGTAAGCTTTCCAAAAGGTTTCTATTGGACTAAACCTATCAACCGTAGACCGGAAATGTTATGAATAATAATCAATCTATATTAGTCATATATCATTGTGATTGTTATAATTATGGATGTATACAGTTCTGTGATTGCACAACGCACCAAAAAAAAACCTGAACACATCGTGTGCACAATTTGACAATGAGCATGCCAGCAGCCCTTACTTCTCCTCTGCACCTGTGACAGTCCGGGCATAAATATTGGACATGCATACTTGGATGATTTTATTGGGTATTCAGTCGTTACAGTATGACGGAATTATTTCGTTTTCCAATGCACTGCTTAATTTACGAGCTATTTCCAAAAACAGAGCAAGATATCTACACGTTTGAATGACTAAAATTAATAGCGTGTTACTTGGTAGGTTCATATTGTATTCCGCTTCAAAATGTTAATGATACAAGAACTTTGTTTGTGTTTTCAGCAATATATATTTAGAGGTTGACCGTAGAGAGAGGTGCTAATCTACTATTTCTTGCTNCATCAGTCGCCAGATAACAGCCAGTCAATTAGGCGAAAATGCTAGCAAGTATGTTTATGGTTTATTCATTTATTATTCCATTGTACAGATCACACAGGTACTATGTTATGCATTTCTCTCTCTCTATATATATCCTTTACGACGAACCCTCTATACATTTTACTGTAAATACATGTATGCCCTGAATGATATTATCGTATATGATGCAACTGGTATTCTTTTTAGAAATTGTAGGCTAGCAATTTGACGACATGTTCAGATTGTTTTCATTGAAACATGTGGAGGCCGCGGTTAAATGAATACTTACTCATAGGGCGAGTACATTTTGCAATAGGTATTTTTTTTAAATTGCAAGATTATTTTGAAATCCTATTTGTAAAAGAATATGTAATTTGATAGTCTAGTATGAGATATGTGTGCAGTCACTTCATTCTGTTTTGAGTAGTAAATTACATGTCTACCACGGGACAACTTAAAAATGAGACCACATGATGCCATATCTACGCATATAAAGGGATTATACACGAATCATTCGTCATCCAAACATATGTGTTTATACGGTTTTTGCATGTAAAGATTAACTTGTTTTTATACAAATGTATTGCTTTATTTCAAACGTATGTTGTATGTTATACAGCATACGTAGTATTGCAACAGAAATCAATATTCTGATTATTTGTTAAATTTGTATGTTTACATGTTTATAATATAGTATTCTAGAACATGTGATGTTTGCTAAACTATTGTATAGATTCAATTTGTTACTAATTGATTGAGAGTGTATTGAAATAGTATTGTTGTACCAGTTTTTGACAATGAAGTACTTTAACTAACTAACAATTTTAGCTCGCCTTATTTTATTCTTTTTTGTGTGTTTAACAGACAAATGTTTGTATCAAAAGACCCACGTGAAACTGCTCATGTAATAATCGTGGTTTTAAATATCGTAGTGCTACCCTTCAAGTATCTATAAATCAAATAAATAATGCATGGATGTACTTTAACTGGCTAGAAGCAACGTTATATTTATGTGATGCTTAAAAGACCCACCCCAACCCGTTATGCGCCAATCGTCTATGCCTTATTGATATACCAGCATGGTGTTTGATTATGTTTTTTAATGATTAACTGAATTTGTATCATGTGAACCTGAATATACTGTAATGTTGTTCAGTTAAACATACTTCGCACCATTTTACGCCACCATAGTACTGTACTTACCAGTTTTCATTAACGTAGGACATATGGTTATTCAGGAGGAGAGGTTCGAAAACATAATACATTTAGGATTAATTAATCTGAATCAACTTGCTAATCCTTCAATCGAGCATGCTTATGGCTAGATAGCATCACTGTTGGCCTGGGTATTCAGAATACGTTGTTTGAAATCATTAAAAAATAGCACAGATGAACATGAATGTGGATGAAAGTCAACCATTTAAATGAATTTTGAATTCCTTCATCACAACACGCTACTGGCTAGATATAATGGCCCTAATATTCTTAAAACATGAGAAGAAAATGTTATACCAATGCAAAAAAAATAATATTATTTGATCACTGCCGTTTAGCAAGAAAAGTAAGCAGTGACGTCCTCTCCTTCATACATGAATACCTCGTTCTTATTTTTGGTGTTGTCTGACTCTTTCATCTTACCTTAAAAAGGTCAAAATTAGTTTTGGTGGCCATTTTGAAAAGGAATAAACAAATGAATATTTCGATTAAATTAAATTATGTTATTTGTTAATTAAATATTCATTCTGTCCAAACTGGAACAATTATTTTTATTTCGCTGTCAATGTTCAGTCATAATTATTAGACTGTATCACGTAGCCACCAAATATGATTAATGATCATATGGCCAATTGATCCCTTCTTTGAGTATGTTCGATCTCATATTTTGAAAGAAGTTGTTAAAGCTTTTGTGAAAGTAATTGGATGTTTTATGACAAATTTGCCTTACTGTAGGTAAATGTCAAGTTTGTTTAGCTTACCAATAGGAGTCTTTTTCAGTTAATGTTGCCAAAAAATGAATGTAAAACACACTCATTTAAATACAAATCTTAACAATAACTCCTTATAGGATGCGTGTATGTGTGCTTTAATCACGTGCACGATTACCAAGAACGATTTTAACCTTCTATTTAATTACGTAGATTGGAATATCTTGGCTGAAATATGGACTCGTATCCAGTAGCTCTACAACTAAGGTCGAATATGCTGCGGAAATATCAAGTATATAAGGTTCGATTGTTGTATTATACAATCTACATAGCTACGCTATAGACTAGCTGATATACTTGTTAAAATCTCTTTGATATGTCCAGTTGTATATAAGCAGTCCATGTTTTCCTTCTTTCTCTGTGAAGATCTGAATTAGTGTGTACAGCAATGAATACCTAAAAATAAACCATATCGCAATGATATTATTTTGATATTACAGTATTGTCATTCCTATTGTTTTTATTGGTGTTTGATTGAACAATAACACGTGTAGTGTGCTAAAAGTCCGTATTATAGCATTCAAATATTGAAATCTGTTAATTTTACAGAATTTGCACTTATATTTATTTTGCTCTATTATTTAAAAAGCATGGAACTTGCTAATGTGGGTAAAAAAAAGCCTAAACGTTACACGGCAGCATCTGACCTTGTGAAGGTCATGGCGCATGATTGTTTATTATGTTTTAAAAAGAAATTTAATTCTGATATTTTTAATATGAAAAGGGAAAGCCTAAAAAGGGTGTAGCTTTTGTTGATCTCTGATATTTAATTAATGGCGTCATTGATTCAAAATTATATTGTGAATACTTTTTCATCAATCTTCAATGACACAAAAAAAAAGTAGATACGGGAGACCGGGGCAAGTTCGGCTACCCCTGATATTTTTGTTTGTTTTTAGCTAAAAATTACAACTTTAAGGATCTTAGCTGTTTAGTTGGCTGGACATTCTACTAAAAAAATGGCGCGGAAAACTCTAATGTAAAATTACTAAACAATCTAATAATCAGATATATTGTTGTTTAGCTTTAATATAATAGTTAGTATTTGTCAAGGTTAAAAACACATTCCAACCTTATTACAGTTTTTTGAAATAAAAAAAAAACAAGTCTCAAAACTCACAACCATGTTTGGAAATGAATAAATAGAAGAGATAATGCCCTTCGGAAAATTGAAAATCTACTGTTGTTGATGTCTGATATAATAAAAAAAGTCTGAATACCATGAAGTCTAACTTAGGATGTGTCTTTTTTAATATGAAAAGAGAAAGCGTTTAAAGGGCGTAGCTTTTGTTGATCTCTGATATTTAATGAATGGCGTCATTGATGCAAAAAATATATTGTGAATACTTTTTTTTATCAATCATCAATGACACAAACAAATCTGCATACTGGAGACCAGGGCAAGTTCGGCTACCCCTGATATTTTTAGATAGAGTTTCTTTCATAATTTGTAAAGACTTGTATAACTGAAATAATAAAAATTGTGCTCTACATTACAAATTACTTTTTATTATTAGTATTGGTGATGTTGTTCTTATTGATAATTATGTATCACGTTTTGGGAATATCTCGAACTGTGGTGTAACAATTGACAGAAATCAAACTGGATTTTTAATATTGCTACATACGAAGACTTGGCGAGCAGTCGGACACATGGAGTCCATTTCAGTATTTAGTACTACGAATAGATTATATTGAAGTCGCCGATAGGGGGCCCTGGCAGTCGATTACGTTATGAAAGTGTGTGTTGACGGAACTACGAGTGCATATAATGTATAACTCGTTATTTAGCGAGTTTTTTTTTCCTGTTGCAAATATTTAAAGTTGGCGGTAACAACACAAATCGACATTCGATGTCGAGGTGGAATGCCGAGCACAGTAGCGACCGGAATGTGTCTCCAATGCATGACGTGTGGCGAAAACCTTCGTCTTATTGCACACAGCTGTAAGATGTGAAAACAGAAAGGACCTGCCTATGCATGTCTTTGAGTGGTCCATATGCATCATTGATTAGGCCTACCATGAAAGTATGTTAAAGATACCCGCTTGGCTTATGCATAAAATTCACTCGACTTGACACAGTTCTCTGAAGCAGACGATGTAGTACTCGATTTATGTCCGCCATATTTAAGAATGAGACTTAAGCATGCTAAACACCGTTCTCAAATATTGGTCCATTCTCAGCTTAAAATCTAAGAATTGAGAATTAAGAATGTTGTAGATAGCCAAAAGTTGAGTATATGCTTAAAGTTAAGCATATACTAAAAAATAAGCATTGAGAACGTAATCAATTATCTGCATAAGCTCAACACCAAGTTTGAATAACTAAGATGAATTCAACATACCGGATGTCCAATCTTGGACAATGCATACATTTGTTCTGTATTAAGAAATGCATGCGCGGGCAAATTTTATTGCGATGCTTTTCGAGGTTCCCTGCTCTTACATTTGTCTACACCGTCGAATAAACCGCAGAGAGGGGGTTATTCTATCTCGGCTCCGTACTGATCATTCACTTCACGTATATTTCTATCAGGTAAATTGGGGGTATCCACCTTCATGTCACGCATGCTACTACCCATTTACAGTGAAACACATTTTGATAGAATGTTCAGATTTTAGATACATAACTGATTTATTGTTCATTGTAACGGACATGCAAACCCTTTTAACACCGTAGACTTGTAGGCAGTATTTAACTATATAAAAGACATTGGTCTATAAGATAAACAGTGATCAATTTACCTTCGTCACACTTTTTACGACATATACACATCATCTCTTTCTATTTCAGTCTTCACATGGTACATGTATTTTTGAATAAATGTAACCACCTTGCAACACTTTGACTTTGACCTTGCAACACTCTTTTTGAAGATATCTTTCTGTAGAAATATTAACAGAACCGGGTTCTTCAGAAAACATCCGCATATTTGTTGTTGTGCCTGTGGCAAAAACTGAATTACAAAAAAGTATTGAAACACCGACATAGAGATAATTGCAACGGCTATCAGTTCCAGAATTTTCCGGTTATTTTTCATCCTTCCAGAAATAACCGATGAAAGCCAATGGATTATGACGTGCTTGTGACGTCATAGTATGATAATCTCTGAACGAAGTTCTATGCCTTTTAGTATCACATTTTATGTGATAGACTTTTTTCACTCAGAATGCTTATTTGTTTTTATCTAAATAAACAAGTAATAACACTTTAAGATTGTTTTCACTATATGAAGATATTCATGTATTGGTTGAAACACAATTGTCTTTGCTTCAGGGATACACTTCCTGTTTCCCCACTGGATGTCTACTTCCGGGCGAAAATAATCAAAGACAAAGTGTAGCAAGGGGAAGCAACTCTGTTTACGCACGCATGTGTTACCAGTTGGTTTGCATGCAGTTCGTATGCATCCTTAGGCGCCCGAGATCTACGCTCTTAAGATAGTATGGAAACACATAGATGACCGTGTGTATAAGGGTTGTTTCGCCCAAAATCTTCTGTTCATTTTTAGTAGTTTTAAGTCAAAATTAAGTCGTCTTAGTCTTCCATATCAATAAAATCAGTTTAATAAAAACCTAAATGTTTGTGTTGTTTTTAAGCGAGTATGGCAAACGGCTGCTGTGAAAAGCTGACTCTGCACTGAAATATACCTAACACCAATACAAAAAGTTATCAATAAGTTTAGTTGATATATTAAAATATCAATTATTAGCGTATAAACTAAAACAAAATTAGGGCGAAGGGGATTTAGGGCGAAACTACCCATAGCGCAAACTGGTTTTAGGGCGAAACAACCCGTTACCAGGCATACCAACTGTTTCATTATTAATATTATATATACACCTGAACAAGCTGATATAAATCAGTTTAGTCAGTTAAGATGACTACCAGTTTTTGGTTTGGAATGGGTGGTGGTCGACACCGCAGGAAAAGGAGGAGTAATCAGGGTAAACGTGTACGCAGATATGTGTATGTGTACAATTCACAGGTCGTAAGTGCATCAGTTAGTGACGGAACGACATGTATTAACAACACTTCTGTTTCAGGAGCCCAAACAAAAGTTCTGATAATGAAAAAATGAGTTGTTAAAGCTATTCGATGACCGCTACCATACATACAGAATACCCCAGTCACATACAGAATGGCAAGAGCAGCTGGTGATGGTTTAACTCTTTCCGTAACGCACGTATTTAGTAACTAAAACGTAACTATGCTCTACGACGTCATCTACAATTGTCATAGCTCTTGGCAATTGTTTCCTCGATTGGATAATCTATAATTATTACAATAAGTTTATATGATAATACTTTTTTTTTGTGAATGACCCTAGCGACTAAACAACGACTGATCTGAGTACATCTTGACTAAATTAGATGAACAGACCACATGGGCTTTGTGAACAATGTTTACTTGCCGAAATATTCACAATTGATTTTCCAATTTATTCCGCCTTGCTACTTCCAGTCGCCATTTTGTAAACAGTGTCTAATCTCGGGCTGATGCGCGTTTGAAAGAGTTGGAGGTATTGCTTCTAAACGATCATGCCCAGAACATACTCTCTAAGGATGATGATTTTGATAAATTTACTATCAATTATTTACTATATTTCTTTTTTGCATAATCAATAATAATAATAATGATAATACACAACATTTATATTGCGCCCTATGTAATTTGTAAAATTAAGATCTAATTGGTAACATATCACTTCATATAAGTGGTAATGTATTTAGTCGAAGATGATTTAAATATAGAAATATCAATAAACTTTATATAGTAACTGCATTTTAAAATAAATACGGTTCTGAGCTGGGAAAATCTGATCGGGAAAGAAAACGGTGAATATATCCCCAATTATGCATTATATGAGTTTAATTGTCAATGTTATGACTAAAGAGATGGGTGCAGATGATTTCGAAATATAGTTCAATGTATTTAAAGTGGTTAATCTTATAACAATTGTGGGATTGCACAACGTTACACGATGTGACGATTGCGCTCGATATGTGCACGGTGTGTGAACGATGTGTGCACGAAGTGCAAACGATAAGAAATTGGACGATCATTGCTAACGCATATGTGTGCAGACGATCGACGAACGTTGTGCGATAACAATCGTGGATGGTGTAAATTGAGGAATGGCTTAACAATATATACGGTTTCGTGTTAAAACATGTAAACTTGATTTATAATTATGTTTCTATATTCTAGCTACAACTGTAAGATTATAAGAGCGTAGCTCTCGGGCGCCGAAGGCGCCCAAGCGAAGCTTTTTAATGGTAACACATGCGTGCGTAAACAGAGGTTTTTTTCCTGCTTTCTATACCTTGTCCTTGATTTTTCTAGTCCGGAAGTAGCCATCCAGTGGGGAAACAGGAAGTGACTTCTAGCCAATGAAAAGGGAGAAAAACAGGAATTCCGATTGACGTCATAATTCTGTATTATATTTCTGTTTCGCGCGAAAACGGAAATTTCACTTGCTACTCAAGAATGTAAAGCATTACTTCTTTTATTCCCGAAACATATACAACGTATATACTTTCTGCAACTAGAAGACTATCTCGTTAATTATTCAAACAATATTAGACACTTTAGATATCAGTAATTAATCAAATCGACTTAAATATCGATGCGCCAGGGTTTTCTTCGATTTCTGGAGCGCACACTCCCGGTAGATTGTTTACATTTGCTACGGAAGATGACAGACACGGTGGCTGCATTAAAACTTTTGACATGTAGTATGTAGTGATTTAAAGTATATGAATGTCATAATGTGGTATCTGAAGTAATAGACGATTAGTTCTTTCCCGTTTCTTCGGCTTGTCATCGTGCTAAATGCTGGCCAGGTTCAGGCGTGCGGGAGAATCCTAGGTCACAAGTGGTGCAGACTAACTTTCACGTGTACACTTCCAGTTTCAAAACACAAAAAGATCTAATTCAATCGGCAATTCGTGATTTCTGCACTTCAATAATATCAACGTGCATAATCTTAAGAATGTTATGACACATTTTCTTAAGCATAATCACAGGGCCGGGCCTGTGGTATGATGCTTTTCTATACTCGAAAGAAAGAAAAACATGCTGTAATATATGAGCACGTGCAGCAAAGATTTCAAGGTATGTAAACATTAAGAACAATTGGTATTATTTTTATTATATAATGAGATTAATGACCAAATGCTTTAAAAATCAAACCATGAATAGAAATTGTGTAATGGGCAGAATCATTAGCAAAAACAAACATATTTGTTCTCATGCAATAATAATAATAATAAAAGAGTATGGAATTTAAACCTATGAACTTAATGCATTCATAGTATTGCTTAAGTTGCTGGCTTAACCACTCATAACAGGAAAAAGTACAACATTATCATATAAAATTTAAATTCACCTACTTGTGTGACTCAGAATATGTTTATTATGTGTTAATAGTTATAAACTTTCCTGGCAGAGACACCTATATATCCGCCCGGAAATTCTCCTGATTGTGTCAGTAAGTAGGACTACACATGTAATACAATTGAGTTATAAATATTATAATATTTTTTTTTTTTCGATGGGTAATAATTATTCAAATATTGGAATTATTTCAATTTGAAATATTTTATTTGTGAAATTCTGAAATTATGTATGGGCCTTGCCAAATATATGCCCTATTTATTTGATGCACTGTGCCTGATAAAACTGATAAGCAGGTGAATTTAATCCACTAAATTTGCAAACAGAAGACCTAGCAAGCTTTGCCAATGATCAATACATTGTATCTTTCTTTAAAGCAGGGATATATATTCCTCATAAATACAATATTTAGTTGCTCGAAATATATGAAAATATAGGTTAATAGTGCATTTCAGTGACTATTCTATTCAGTCCAATTGTACTGGCGTAATAACTGTCTTTCTATGGCTGTACAAGTTGTATAGGATTTTCATCATGTCAAAGTGTGTACTGGATGTAGAAAGTGAGGCTAAAATGTGTAGTGTTAGGCAATGAGTATTAACATTTTCCTTGGCTAATAAACACACTCTCAGGTCACTGTTGGGTTGATCACTTTTTTGGTAATTTTCTAAACGGGGAACATACAAGTGGATCAAGTCTTTCTACCCTAGACTGGCCACCGTCTCTAGAATATTAAATAGTTAAGAAAAAAAAAAAAAACTATAATAATTTTGATCACTTGGATGTCTGATTCTAGAGTTCTAAACTAGGGGGAGATAAGCTAGTAATAAAATGCAGTCGAGGAATTCTTCATAAAAACTTAGGGGATGGTGGCCAGTCTCTTTGTACCCTTACGCTGCAGTTTTCCTTGTTTGGTACAATACATTTACATAAATATATGAGATATACATGTATCTCTTCTGGAATTACAACGTATAAGAACATTCTTCGTTTGTTTAACCGTTCTTCCTAAGTTCCGTGGTCTTGCATTACAATGTTCAATTATTTCACTAAACTCTGTAAAGCTCTTTTGGCAGTAACTGAATTCGAAATTATCCATCTGTGGGAGAGAAAGTATTTTTTTCCACCAACAGACAAAATGTAATAATCTAATAAACCATACAGTAATATAAAGCCGCAATCGCTATTAACCTACAGTCTGGTCGCTATTACCCATACAGTAGCAT
Organism: Mizuhopecten yessoensis; assembly: GCF_002113885.1. Taxonomy (NCBI): domain Eukaryota; kingdom Metazoa; phylum Mollusca; class Bivalvia; order Pectinida; family Pectinidae; genus Mizuhopecten; species Mizuhopecten yessoensis. The sequence goes on from NW_018408108.1 coordinate 165,331, forward strand.
GTCCATAGGTGTTATTTACAATCATTGTTTATTTTATGTTCAAAAACACAAATGTTTTCGTTAATGTGTGTTTTGAATTTATAAATCATTGAATTATGAAAAAAATACATAAACCATGTTTCAAAGGAGATCTGTGAGTTAATTATTGACATCATTTGTGAGATTGTCGACTTCGGGCCGTTATATTTTTATGTGCTTTTAAGTTTCATTTCTGGGATATTTCAAGTTCATAACAAATGTTGATCTATAAAACACTAACTGATTTGTACCCACCTTCGTAATGATGATAGTATACCAAAAACATGTCTATGATCACAAGCATGCTGTGATCTTCAATAATCTGCCTCGCTTAAGCGATCACTATTTCCGGAACCTATACCGTGCCGTTTGACAACAGTGTTTACATAGACATATCGTCAAATATGTCATATGCACTTTTTTCTATAGCAATTACCAAATAGTTTTTTTTCCCAACTGATCTCATTCATTCTTTTTTGTGACCTGACGGAAGCACGCAGGGGATTTAATTCTTTATGTTGGAGGATGAAAGAGGATCCTGAGAAACCCCGCATGATTGGGCAGGTAACCGGTATTGAATCCCGCCATCTTGGTGAAGACGGGCGCGCTATCCACTGCGCCATCCGACCAAGTATCTACTTAAGCTTTGACTGGAAGAAAATGGCATCATTGATGCAACACATTTGTATTGTGAATACATTTTAACCAATCATCAATAATACAAAAATATCTGCAAACGGGAGACCAGGGCTAGATCGGCCATCCCTGAATGTTTTTGTTTTGAGCTAATATTTACTACTTTAAGGATTTTAGCAGTTAAGTTGGCTGGGCATTCACACAAAAAAATGACGAGGAAATCTCTAATGTAAAATTACTAAACAGGAGAAAATTACTTTTGAGAGTATAGAAAGAAAATCATGATCTCGCTTTTACTTATGCGAACTTTATGTAAACGGAATTGCTCCTTTTACAGTCAAACGTGCAACACACTGACAGCTTCAAATGATATACATTAAAGCCAAGCCAAGCACTCACTACCATATTGCTGTATCAATTTGGGCCCGGACAGAGTCGGCTAATAATACTGTGGCAAGTTCGGCCCACGTATCACATACAAAGTCATAAAATTGGCGGTAAAATCTGACGTTGGCTACTTTATGACGTCATAATTAAGCTGATTCCGACGTGGGCCGGACTTACCCGAATGCCTGTCCGAACTTATCACATGGTGGGGCTCGTTCGGCCATCCGATCTTCCGACAGGGAAAATCAATTAATGTTCATTTTTTTTCTCCTATTATTATGTTGCTCTTACTCTCATTATAGCTTTTGTTTTATTCTTATTCCTCGATTAGCCAACTTTAAATAAAGTTTATCTTGTCTCTTACCCAGGACAGGTGTATCCGCACTTTTACCGGAGTGAGATTTCATTTTCTTGCATACTAGACCGAAATATCCGAATTTCCGGCGGTGCTGGAAGATTCTGTCCGACCCACCGGTCTAGATCGCTTACACGCGCAGACTGACGGGAGAATTATAGTGACCTTTCGGGGTCACGCTATTGTTCGTGACGTCATTTTATGACGTTTTGGGTCAGTCAGGGTCATTGACGTTACAAGCAATTGCCATCCGGGCTCCATATGCAAATGAGAAATATGCGGACAGTTTACAACTTTACTAGAAAAGCAGATGTTTTTTACGGGTTTTAGGTAATAACCAAGAAATAAAATCCATCCCTGATGTGAGGTAAGGATAACGTTATTCAAACCCTCGGGATGAAATATTGAGCAAAAGACCCTCGGCAAAGCATCGGGTCTCCTGCTCAATATTGTATCGCTAGGGTTTGAATAACCTTATCCATACCTCACATCAACGATGGAATTGAGACGGCCCTCAGACGGGGGGATTCCCCTATCCATAACAATGGTATGAAGTCACTTCAAAAATATAATGACGTCACGTCAACAATCCATCAAAGTAATGTCAACCCTGAATTTAGCATGTAACGTTATCATTACATTTGGCATATGATACACATTGGGAGAACAGGGTAAGAGAAAAAGAATCATTTAGCCCCTTGTGGGTAAGATAGTGGAAATATTCTTAAGTTGCCAAACATAAGAATCTTCCCCCTAGGGTTGTGATTCCCCTATCTCGCCCCCAAGGAGGTGAGAGATTCTATTGATCTCATTCTGAAAGCAGTATTCTGAATCAGTAAATTTCAGAGATCAACAAAAGCTACACTCCTTTAAGGCTTCGCCTCTTCATAGTATTTCTGTTTATACTCTCTTAAATTGAGAAATGGTGTTTTTCGGTGTTTTTTAAACGACCTTAATCGACACATGTAAAATTACAACATAGTCTCGGCAACACAGATAAACATAGCCACTTTGTACCTGGACCGTAGTTTTTCCCCGCCCGGATCACTTATGTAACTCGCCAAGGTTTGAAAACAAGGTGAAGATGAGCTATAGACGAAAACGAATGCAAATAACCAACACTAAACGTCCAGTTGTGTCTTATAACGGTCACACGGTATCATATATCGGCTCTCTATGTCAGGCACAGGGCACCAGGTAAAACTCTGGTCACTCATCAAATTGTTATTTACCTGGTATGTTACCTAGCTAGAAGCCAAATCATTCCTGCTGTCTAACAGTCATTGTGTACTGTGTTACACGCATTGTAAAATTGTACATAATCTCAATTATCGTGATGATAAATTACAGTAATATATACAGTGTACATTATCGCGAGCATTGCGAGCCTTCCACTTTTTTCATTCTGTAATATTGATCAACAAATTGTACCTAATCGAATAGTTGTGCGGAGAGAAGCGCACAGCGGGGCGAACGATTGTTAAATCGCTCAGTTGGTCGCAACATGTGTGGACGATGTGCGAACGGTGTGTGAACGATGTATGCACGGTGTGCGCACGGTATTTTTTGTGCGTTGTGCGGTTACATAGTTGTATGTATACGGTCCTGAGCTGGGACATCTTGACCAGGAAACGAAATTTTCTTTATACCCCTACTTATACATGAAATATATGCAGGTGGTATTTTATAGAGATAAGAGAGGAGTTAAGTAATATCTACAGTTAATTATCTCATAAATACCTTTTATAATGCATATGGTCCTGAGCTGGGGCATCTTGATAATGAAATGAAATTATTACTATATCCGTAGTAACTGATCAAATACTTACAGATGGCAATGTAAGGAGTTACGAGAAGAGAAAAAAAGATAAGAAATAAAAAACAAACGAGCTTTTACAGTCGTGTGTATACTAACAACATCTAAAGTGCATAAATACGTAATAATTGATGAAATGCCTACCGGTTGCAATATAAAGAGCCAAAAGAAGGAGTAAATATGATTTATAAATCAAACGCATGTTTACAGTCATTTATTTGATATATACATTTTACAATGTATACGGTCAATAGCGGGGACATCTTAATCAGGATATGAAATGATAATTGTATCCCTACCCAAACACCAAATAAGTACATAGTTTTATGACTGAGGAATATAACTTAAAGTAATATTTGAAGTGTTTTGTATAGTAACATAATTGTTTCGTACATATGGTCTCTAGCGGGGACATTCTGATCAAGAAATGAAAAGAGCATTATATCCGTAGTTATGCATCAAATAAATACAAATGACAATGTATAAAATTAAGGAAGAAGTAAGTAGGATTTACAAATATAAATATAAGTTATATAAACTGTCATTTAACTTATAAATACCTGTGTATAGTGTCCAGAGTGAGGACAACCTTAACAGGAAAGTAGATGGTGAATTTATCCTCAGTAATGCATCAGACAAGTTTATTTGTAAAGGTTAAGAAGAAAGGGATGGGTAAATATGATTTAAAATTTACTCGGTCGAAAAACCGCGAGCCGGTTAAGATTGCAAAGTTACAAAATTCCAAATTTGAGAGGTAGACCATGCTTTTAAGGGTGAGACGTAGATTATTCTCAGGAGCACACATTTAAATCATATACCAGTGAAACATTTACAGAGGTGCTGTCATCTTGTATTGTATCCCACTTTATTCTGACCGATGTTGTTCATAACTTATACTTTTGAGGTTACTTGTCCGCCATTTACTTACATTTATTGTTTTTGACAGATTCTTTATTTTTACCCTTGTTTTCCTGCGTTTACTTGTTGATGGCTTAATATACATTGAAGAACTAAGGTGCCAATTCATATGAAATACGTTCTGTATAAAATAATTGTAAACATAAACGGATTCCAAGGTTGTGTTACAAAACGGGCAAATTAGGTAGTAAATGACAAAGATTGGAACGATCTTATGACATAACAAATAGCGGGTATCAACAGAGAGCAGCACTTTGGTCACAAGTACATCTGAGGTCAAATTTGACGATTTGGGTAGCATCGTGCAGTGGCTGACATGGGGGACTGTTGACTTGTAGATAGTGATGAAGGGTTATCCATCTACTGGCGAACAGGTCAGTCAAGGATGACATAGAGATGAGATAGAGAGGATGAACTCCCCAAAACGAACAGGGGTAGTTGTCATTGCCATGTGGAACATCTATTAGCAATGTTTCTGCAGGAAAAATCAAAGTTCAGAAGTTATATAAGACGTTAGATTGCTACAGGTGCCTCATTGCAAGTATACAATAGGTAGTGTCTACTCATGAATATTTGAAGTTGTATGGATTGTTAAAAAAACTAGGGAGAAGATGTATTGGTATTTAGGTGCCTAAAGTCTGGGATCGTGAATGTGAAACTCGGGAGAGAGAGAGTTCAGTGAAGGCCTCTGCCGGAGGGGCAAGGTGTTGCCCGGGTACAGCACTTGGTGTCCATTAGAACTATGTTATTGATGTATAATTCGGGCGCTTGTTGATTGGGTGTTGTGTTTCAGAACGATGTTAAAAGGACGTTTTCCAAATTTGGAAGATTTTACAGAGAGGGAATGCCTAGGGTATGGCATCTGACTGTTGTGGGCCAAAACGCATATTAGTTATAAAAACCCATAGTACACATGTCTTGTTGTGTAACATATGCCTCAAGACATATAGTTGGTTATTATCGACTTGTCTTGGGGAAAATGCTTCTAAATCATTAAACTCTCGAATTACCACCCCATGATCAAGGATCCCAGAGGAGGTTTTGTCTTCCCTCGCAAAATAACTAATATCCATTCCCAAAGAAACGCAAATGCTTATAAGGCAACTTGGCTGATATCCGTATGTAGGATTGTTCTCACCATTGCGTTGATGCTATGACCCATACAGTTATTGGAAGGTCAGTCTTAATGTTTTAAATGTTACAATAATCACAACTTAATCGAATACTTCCAATCGAATGTGAAAAACATAGTTCTGAGAAGTTGTCAATATGGCCAGCTAGCACATTTTTACCCATAACTTTTGATAGTCGTTGCTGTTGGGTGGGGTATGTTTTGTTTTATTAGCTCTCCTTCATATCAATGATAGCACAGTAAACAGTAAAAATCACTCATACTTCCAACACGTTCAGGGTGTTTACCATAAATATATAGGTATTTAAACTTTACCGCTCGATCGAACTTCTCGAATTGTACTATATTTAATAATTCGGCCCTCCGATGTGCAGATTGTTTATAATGTATGTTCTTTGTTCAATTTTGTCAAATTTGCATCAATGAGCTAATGAAGTAGTGATGTAGCAGTTCTTATTACAGAAGTCCTTAGTGACAATTAAAGCTTAACAAATCTGCTCGTTATCAAATTTGTAAAAGGAAGGCAGTGCCTGAAGCATTGTTTGTTTCAAGTCTTCAGCTTTAGATCATTCGACATTACAACAGTTTATGCCGTTTTCACTTCTACTTTCTACTATAAAAACAACAGTAAGCATTCGAGACATTACGAGTCCTAACAATTTAAATTAGGATAGCAATATGGTCTTAAATGGATACCCACAAGTTCATTTAACATCTATTTTAGGAGGAATATTACTCATATATCTAATAAGATTATATATCATATACAAATTATGAAATATCTACTATATAGTATAAATGTTTGTTTGTATAATGTGTTATCCCTTCCCCTCTTATGAAGTAAAGCTCATATGATCCGGAGCTAAACTAACGGTTGAATAAATACTGTAAAATGTTTGCTGCCGGAGAAACATCATCGATATCAACCATAAATAGACACACTTACATAAACATGCATACGATATCTTATATGTTTTCATTAAACACATTATTGACACTTCGACACGTCCTTAATTGACCTTAGCTGTACAACCAACAACCTTGAATAAAATGTTTTACTGGGTTATCATAATAGTTTTATTCAGAATGTATCATGTCACCAGTAGCCAAGGAGAGGGTTCAAATATGTATAAAAGTATTTTTCCACATTTTAAGTAAGGCTGCAGGATTGAGCGGATTTATATAAATTATTCAACACAGTTTGTCTCCCTATCTACTCATACGAGAAAGTCATCTGCGTGCATCATCATGAACAAACTAGATTCTCAAACTTCATAATCCATTCAGAATACTAATGACTTTACTGATGTTATAATTACCCCTTGTGTCGGGTCTTTGTTATTAGAGAAAAACGCCGAGTGTGTTCCATTCACCAAACATGTATCATATGATGTTATTTGGGGTTTTATTCATACTTTTGAAATTGAAGACAATTACGTTGCTTTCTCCATTAACATAATCAATAAATCTTAAGATCATGTACACAACATAAATTTGGTGATCAAGATGTTCCTCCTCAGTACCATGTCCACAAATAAGGAGTATCCTATTGGCATTTCTTTGACTTCACTTATGATTATGTCCACGGTCAGGACGGTTGCTTTATGTATTCAAATCGTTAAAGAACAAATGAACATGGGAATAGCTTTGATTGTGTTTATTGATTAAGCTATCCCCGCTCGGGAAGTACACGCTTCTGGGTGTAATTGTGGGTAGACTAGCCCCCGTCTCTGGATTATTGAATTATTCAGAAATTATACTTCAATCATTTTGATCACTTGGATTCTGGCTTTAAGACTAGCACCAGTCTCTAGAACATTGAATTATTCAGAAATTAGAATCCAACAGTATTGGTCATTTCAAAATCATATTAACACATCTCTTACCTCGGTGCGTTGCCAATGGTAGGTAATTGATCCAATTAACACGGATAAAATGAGCAGGTTTTTTTCCCGCTCAGGACCGTATACACTAACAGCTATAGGTAAAGACTATACGGCATATAACCATTCTTATAGGGTTTTATAGCTCGATTAAAACGACCTAAGTGAGGGACAGCGCAGCTGTCTGACGCCACTTTTTATTGCGTATGTGTAGGTCCAGTGACACCGATATTTTCTTAGGCCAGACCTACATATGATTCAAACATTATTTATTCAGTCACCCTGCACCTCGTGGAAATATACCTTAGGTAAGTAACTATGTAATGATGCCATGTCACAGTTCATCTGAAACAATTTTTACTGCAATTATCAAAGAAATGTTGGTGTACTTATTTACGTTTCCAGGTCTATGGATACTACCTTAGGTGAGGGTACAAAATGGATCACTTTACAATATTTACATTTTTTATTAACTTTCTTTTATAACAAGCATTTTTAACTGTAATGAAACATTAGATTCCTTAGCCTTCATTTTATGTATGTATGGATGTTACCAGCGCGCGTGTCTATATCAAGACCTCGGACTCGGTTGGTTTGGTTCATATTTATATTTGCAAAATGGAACAATTAGTTGTATTGATCAATTTATAAAAAAACCAGCTGTGTACCTATGAAATATTGCTCAAAAACTTAATTAAAGAGTTTAAAAATAAAAAGCAAAACAAATCCTGGAAAACGATTCAGTGCAACAAACACATTTCTGAACATGAATATATATCTGTTTAAACGAATATCTAAATGAAAAAAAAACACTGTAATCGCCTAACAATTATGCTTTCTACAAGTCTTATACGTCCGTACAAATTTATTGATCTGATTCACACTAAAATAGATAGGGGCAGAGTTACTTCCTTTGATACTATACTTTTAAGCAATTAATTAAGGTTCAACAAGGCCCCTATACATGTAATTTGGATATATTGAACGTTGTGCATTGGCTATTAAAATAAAACATAGGTAGGTCAACATAGTCGATAGCAAGGCATTAAGGCAGATGTCTTCATACGAATAGCATGTCAATCTCTTTTGCAATCCAAATTAGTGCTAAGAATTGTCATATAATTACAAGTGTATGTATTTACCTAAGTCATGCAGAGCTTAAAAGGACAATTTAGCGAAGTAACATTTCTCTACGATCGTTTTCTCATGATAGTAGAGTTTGAGAACTATTCCTTATGCATAATTCATATCGAGAAATTGACAAGAGACAATGTTTTCTTGGCGTTTTTAATCAGTAACAAAGAAATCCTTAACTGTATAACCATTGGTTTTAGCGGAAGCTGTCGTTGAACTTCTCGCTAACAAAATGTCTTTCAAGCAAATGAGATATACACGGTAATCCAAAATATTCACAAAACTGAAAAATAAACAGTATTTTGCAAACTGTACATAACAATGAAACAAATAACCAGTTTAATGCCCCTAGTGTATACCTGTGTTATTTGGAAGGTCGGTCATATATGCCCTTCGGCAAGGATATCCACAGGTAAACGTTATAGGTAGTTAGCTTACCTGCTTTTCACAGATAAGATGAACCATATGGTGTGTTTGAAAACTGTAAACTAACTATCTGTTAGGTAAACATTACACTGAATGTAATTGATGCATATCTTAATGTTTTGCTTCTTTATCGAACAAAAATTAAAATAAAATACAAATATATTTTTTTTTTTTTTTTAGGATCTATGGGTATTATGGAACGTAGTCATGTATATCTCCTGCTCCTCTGCTGTTTATTCTTCAGAGAAAGTGAGTATCAAACAACTGTGTGGTGCAGGGTTTATCAGAGTACCGTTGCGGTCTCCTTTAATGATCCATTGCCAATTGAAAAAACAACGTGTGTGGTTTTAAACTTAGCTTGCCAGATGGGCCAAGTGAGCTAGAGATGTAGCATCCCTCGTGCATTTGTCCAAGTTTGTTCCAACAAGGGACTTTTTCTAACTCTCAATGTCACGAGAGTCGAATGTGTCAAAACAACTTGAATCAGCATCGTCTCAATAACGAAAATGCTTAGGGTGATATTTTACTAACGACATGCTGGAAGGAAGAGCTACAAAATGTGTTCAAATTCATACGTTTACTTACTTTCTAGGTCACTGGAATCTGATGTTTAAAAAAGTATATAAAAGGCATCATCCCTTCAAACACTAGTCACTGTACTTGTTTATACATATCGATCTTGTGGTTGATATAAAATCAGAAATTATTTATAGATATATATAATTTCACTACATGTATAATTACACCCATAGTATTGTGTATATTCGTCAGTTTTCTTCCCTGAACTTTGCTATACTATGAAAATTTAAACTATATCTAAACAAACAGCTTGACTAAATCGGTCATATGTACCAGTAAAAGTGTCTAGGTAACTGCATAAGTTGTAAATTACAGCTGCTTTAGCGGTATAACATCATACAGCATTAGGGGATCCATCAGGCCTTTGGCCCATTGAGGAATAGGTAGAAATTACCTGTATGGTTATTTCTATCACAGCAGAATTATAATTATTCAAAATTCAGTTCCAAATTGTACAAACGTAATTATTATGCCCGTGTGCGTCCCGTCCAATCGCGACTCAATACAAACACTCTATCAACTTCTTTTTTTGTCAGATGTTGATCACACTTTATATAAAGATCAAGCATGATAATACTTCTTCTATATCTGTGTTTTATGGCTCCAAGGTTAATGTTGCCACTATTGCTTTATATACAAAAAATCAATGGAATAATTTTCCTCAGTTTAGATACTTTATTTCTTAACAGATTTCCATCAAAGTTGAAGCATATTTGAAGTATGAGAATGCTTCGGATGAGCTCATGTCTCAGGATTCCAAGGTCAAGTTCAATGTCACTATTGCTTTTTACAGAAAAATCAACAAATTCCGTATTATCAGTCTACCAAATTTATTTCCTGATTGTGTTTCAGTGCTCGAAGGCCGTGGCGTTATATATAATACTTTTGGTATATATGGAAAGTCTTCAAATTATTCAACTTGGCATATTGAATACCCTTTAAAATAACTTCATTTTTTCCTATTCCGTTTTGGTTCTGTTCGTTTTAAACGGTCTCACGCATTATTCACATGTGTTTACTTCGCGTTAAATAACTTCAGGTATTTTGTTTTCTGTTACGTTGCGGTTCCGTTTACGTCCGTTACGGTCACAAAGACTGATGAAATGTATATGTAATACCCTTAAATACGTTTCTTTTCGGTTCAGGTATGGTTCTGTTTATTTTAAACGGTCACATATTCAAAACTGTTTTCTGTTTTCAAATGAATTCAGTCGCTCGGAATAAGCGCATGCCTTTCGTTTCGGTCCCGTCAAGACAATTGTTTTTTATATCTCGTAAACAATACAGTGTAGATAATACATATATACAAATATGGGTGACAATAATACATGGTGGAATAGGATGGACATTAGTATTGTAAATTAATCATGTCATTAATATCGGTAATACATTTAGCCATTTATGTCAATTCATGTTGTGTTACATAATTGAATAACATATGATATTTAAATGTGCCATAATTTCACATTCTCTCGACAAAACTAAAAAAAAAAAAAAAAAAGGGAAAAAAAGATTAACCGCTTTCCAAAAAATCGGTACACAGATAGAACACAATTATGTTGAAAATGTTGATATAATTATCCATTTATAAATCTTAAAACCATTTACACAAAATTTAACAGTGTGTCTATACCGTCACAAATATTTGTTTATGCTGAGATAAGTATGCATTGTTCATTTAAATGGATAACTTTATTAATATTTTAAGCGGTAAATAAATTGAAAATAATATCAAAATGAGCCAAGAAATCCAACGGAGAACAAATAAACAAAAGGGGGTAATTAACGTAACGTATCAAAACATGCGATGTCTCGTCACTGCATTATGATATAATTGCCTTTCTAATGTATGAAGATCTAGTCATGTGCTTGTATTTATATAACATAGATACATGCATTTCGTTTCGGTCCGTTTCGGTTCCGATTCGGTCCGTTTCGGTTCCGTTTCGGTCCGTTTCGGTCCGATTCGGTCCGTTTCGGTCCGTTTCGGTGATTCGTCGCACCGAACTATTTCGTTTCTAAACAAGTTTTGATTACAGTTTATACATAATTCAGGTATGAAAATACCTCAGATGAGTTCATGTTTCAACGGTCACTCCATGTTGCTATTCAAAGATTTGTTTCTCCATATTTCTATATTTGGCAAATATCATGTTATCAAACACAGACACTTATTTTACTTGGCAGTGGGAGCATTCGCGTCTTTTTTAGTAATGTTTGTTCATTGTTTTTGATGTGGATGCTGAAATATCCAGTTGTGTAATTCAAGCCCTTTGGGCATCTTGTATTAGTTTACTTCACAGGCAAATGTTTATCGATTGTAGGTATTTGTGGCACCACATTAATTAAAGACAAGTGTGGATTTTCTGGGGAGTCAGTATCATTTAGCTGTACAATACCATCTACAGAATTTACACAACCTATAGCATGGAGCAATGACATCATTGTTGGAGACATCTCAGCTTGTACACCAGGTGGTTGTGGTGCTCCTACTAATAGTCGTTATTCTGCATCAGCAGACCCAAATGGAATATATATGACTATTACAAGACTTACAAGGGCTGATGATGAAACAACATGGAAATGCACAATGCAAGGGCAGTCCCCTTCAACTCTAAGTCTTACTATTAGAGGTAAGTTTTTTGGAGCCATGTATTAAGGGGATTTGATAGATTTGTTGCTGTACATGTTTAAAAAAAACTTGTTAATTTTTGATAACAAAAAAAAATGCGAATTTCAAAAGGAAATCCTTCGAGATTTTCCAAGAATGGAAATGAAATATTAATATAATGTAGAAAGTGTTGGAAATATTCTAGGTTTAGGAAAGGTGTAATTAAAACATCATTTTTATATGTGATTACTCGAAAGGTTTTATTTACGAAGATACAGTATATTTATAAAACATTGCATTGATTGAATCTAAAATCAAACCTGTCTAGAGTGACCCGTTTGGTTACGAGTATCAAAGTGTATTATTAGCAGGTGAAATTCAGAAGTTAACATTACAGATTCCAGTCATTTATTTGCATCTTGATTCTTTCAACTTATCACCACAACTTTTTTTATTCTGCCAAATAGCAAGGTGTTTAGAAATGAAATAAAGGAATTGAAACAATTTAAGTCATCAATAGTAATTGATCAATTAAAAACAATTATACCGCAAGAGTCCGGGTCGTAAAAACCACAAACCTTTTTCATCACACGGAGTAAATCATTACCGGCATGACTTATCTACAAAAATGTGAATTAAATACCACTCTAGGATTGTAAATTTATCAGAATATGTTAATGTTGATTTGATTACTAGAAATATCATCTGATATATTAAAAGTGTTATTACTGAGTGGGTGAGATGCTTGTGTGTGCTTATTGCCATAGAGAGAGAAAGAGATGGGCTGCTTTTCATTTGATAGCACACCTAGTACGGATTACCTGCGAGCTTAGGGTATGGTATTTTCTCCATCGTCCATCGTCCGTCAACAATGATTTTCTTCTTAAGAACTCGAGGACCTAGGGTCAATATGTTTGGCCAGTAGGTAACTGGGGTGAAATACTATAAAGTTGTTTCAAACAAATGACATTGACCTACTTCTAACGTCGAATAAGTCCATGGAATTAAGCGGTTGACCGGCAGCTACCTCGTGCACTTTACATAGAGAATAATCTATGCTTTATTCAACATCACCCCCAGTATCAACCCGAGACTCTAATATCAGCTCGGCTATTACCTACGAATATCTACCGAAATTATCAGAATCATTATCAAATTTAATGTTCCTTAAATTGTCTGAGCTAATGGCTATATCTGAAGATGCAAAGGGTGCAATTTAATTTGTTAGTATAGATGATTAAATTGGATTTCACTGACTGTCTTGGATTCCGGAATGCTATATGATATATGCATGAGTATTACGGTCACAACATATCGGCAGGTGTATTTCGATCTGAATAAAACAATTATGTAAGCAAACGATAACTTGCGTAGCACGAAATTATCTTACGGTAGGTTAAGCAGCCCGCAGTATGTGTGATGCTGAGTTGCATGCATCAACTCACGCTGTATGCGTAAATAATCCGAAATATATCTAATATTTCACAAATTTGAGGACCTAGCTACATACGCGTTGTTTAATTGCATTACGTATACGTAATTCTCGGTCCATTAAAGGTGAAACCGAGATATCTGAATATGTTTAAATATTTCTTTGACATGCATAATACATAATATTGTGTGATTGTTTATAAAAAGTATTACGATCTAGTTACCGAATCAAAATTGCTTGTCACCAACATACACGGCACAGAATGATTTTGAGATAGGCTTTCAACCCAAGAAATAGAATATGCTTTGTCAAAATTTGGCTGGTTTAGTTAGTCCGTTTTCTATCAGAGTGTAAAAAGCGTTTGCAAAACTACAGGTACTGGCGGCGGCGACCCTTGACCAACAACAAGTAACTAGCTGCCATATAACTGGTGTCTCAAGTTGTCAACTCAGGATAAGCTTTAACATCCTATCCATGAGTTAATGTATTGGACCTATACCCATCTATTTTGTATTTACATTATAATGTTCACCTTGCAGGCACGTACACTCTATATGCAAATAGGTACACATAACTTTGACGAGTGAACACAAATATGTAAGAAATACGTGAATTTTAAGCATATTAAATTATGTTGTTTTTTATATCACAAGACATCCTTTCATATCTTTAATTGCCACAAAAACACGTGAATTAGCTCCAGAGACCTTTTTTAACTAAAAAAAAATCTCCTTTGAGAGACCACACCTGACTGGAACCATGTCAATACTCGAGACACATGTACTGCTTTGCTTCGGCTTAAATTAAGAGTTGGCTCGTATCAACGACTTGACTGAAATGTTTGCCGATGTCGACTCGAATTGTTCAAACTACTTTTCGTAATTTCGTGTAGGCCTAGTTCGAACAGGATGACAATATTGATTAGAGAGATTATATGTCAACTGCTTTGTTCTTACTGTAAGATAACTTAAAATAAAGCAAATCTAGCTTTTAGTTTCCCTTAAAGAAATAAAAATCCGTTCAACAAAGGTAAAAGAACAAACACATTGGTTATATATACTTTCTAGCTATTTTTTGAAAAAAATATCTGCTTCAGATTCAATCTAAATTCCCACATTTAAAAAGAAATGATGGTCAAGAGAATGATATAGTACTCACATTGCAATACACCCACTGCAGTGTATCTAACAAAATACTTTGTGCAACTTTCCTATAGGTGAGAAGATGACAATATTGGTTACCGCAGGTAAAAACAAAACAAATCAGAAAATAGTTTGAGAGTATTTTGATGTATATATACATTATTAAACCTTAGATGTATATACTGTGTATTGATATGCAAATAAAGCGATATTTTAAGAATGTTTTACCTATTTTCGCAAACTTGTCTGATGTAAACAGCTGGTAATTTCTTGATATAAATATCAAGTTGTAATTTTTATGACATTTCTCTTGAAATTGAGGAAAAGAATACTAAATAGATAGTTGATAACAGAGACATCATTCTGATTTCAAGACTATGTGGAGCATATTGATATCATCATACCAGGCTGTCGGACAATATTTGTTTTGTCTGCAGGTTCTTGACTAAGTATTCAACCAATCTTAAAGAACCTTTATACACATATTACTGATTTCAATTTCTTGAGACAAGTTCAAGTCGTAGGTTCAATGTCAAAGTTACATCTACATGATCTCTGGAAATCGCCTGAAGGTCAATGTCATTTAATTTAAGATTAAGGTCACAACTAGATAATATTTGCATTACGATTTGAAAAACACACCTATAGTTTGTTCACAAGTTTCAACCAAATTCCATGGAACTTCATGAAAGTATATCATTCAGTTTGAAGGTCACAGCTACAAAGTATTAACTTGGGGATGAAACAATTGGTGTGTTCATGCCCTTCTGAACAAATATTCCATCAAATATCATAAAACTTACTCCATGTTGCACCTTACCCTATTATTTAAATATACACATACAACCGTTACTGCCATTATTATGTTTATCGTATAATAACAGTGTTGTATGCAGATTTCTAATTTGCTGATAAGCATTGATATGTGCTTGATAATCATCATGTTTTTAACTAATCAATCTGTATTGGGTTTATTTATTGCAGACTTTCCAACTACCTGTGCTCTTAGCAAAAATTATGATGGCAGCTTCAAGTGCGATACAGACTGTGGTTACCCAACATCCGACCTCACAATTGACTGGTTTCTCAACACAACATCTGTAAGATATTTTAGTTCACTTGTCCTTTAAAAAAGTACTTCACCTTGCTGTGGTCACTCAGGACAAAACATATATTTTAGAAAAAAGTTTCTAAAGGCACCTTTTTTCTTTTAGCAAATACTGATTTGTTTTAGCAATTTTTACGTATTGGTTCGCACGCCCACGTTAGACAATACAGTAGCAGTTTTATATTTAAATTAAGGCGTATTTTACGTGATAGTGAATCCATTACATGAAAATGATTTAAAGAAATGTCATTCTATTTTTAGCATTAGGAAATAAAATATAATGAAACGGGACACCTTTATATAATGGCTTTAATCATTCTGAGGTTTATACTGCATAGTCTCTGACTAAATTAAGGACAGTCAGTCAGTGCATCATATTTAAGTAAAGTCTTTAATTTTGTCCGAGTAAACCAAAATCAATGATCAAATAAAATAATGTATCGATGCACATGATGATATTTTTTAATTTTCGACTAGTAAAACATTAAATAAAAAACTGACTAGTAAAAAATAAAAATAAATCCAAATTATATTTTCAAACACAAGCTTTCGTTCTCCTTGCTTGTGTTCGTTTATTTATCTTCATGTCGTTAGTACAATGAATGACATACATTCTTAAAATTATTTTGCTTGTAGAACTATTCACACAAACACATAGTGTGCGAATGGCTAGCGTGAAGAGGGGATTCAAGGTTGCATAGAAGATGGTTTGGCTCACCTGGAGACATATAGGGGACCTAATAGGGGCAATATATACATTTTTAATATCCTACTCCTTCATGAAAAGACCGATGTTTCAAGGTTGGTAACAGGGACCCGTATATACTCAATATCCTCAAATTTTAACTATATATGCATAGCTAGCCCTGCCGAGGATCTTTGTTGGGACATTTGGTGCCGTTGTGAACAGCAAACTTGTCTTTCACTAATACAGATGGAGTTCAATTCCCTGATCAGACATGAAAAGATGTCCAGCCGTGTGCTTTCTGTATGTACTCTTTCCTTTACACACATATTCCTCACACGCTGTCATTCAGGTCAACAAGAGTGATGAACGTAGGGGTCGGTATAGCTTGTTTTATAATTGATATATATACCAAAAGCAATACTCACCATATCTTATTTAATGCTTACCAACATTTAGTTTTTTAACTTCTAAATGTTCCACACATATCATACAGTGAATTCACATTGCCATCGCTCGAATACCATGTGTTCCTTGAACTATGATTTATCCCGACCACTCAAAACGTTAGTATTTACCTGTCCATTCACCAAACATGTAATAGCACCTGTGCATCACATCTTCAGCGTGCAATCGACATGTCTCGGTCCATGCTCATTGTGTAGATACATGTGTCGACCGGATGTCAGACAATAAGAGGATTAACGGCCTTATCATTAGGTACCTATCCTGCTACCATATTGTAGTTGCGTAAATATTTTGTGTGAATATTTATTATTTCCCGACGATATTTGACATCAATATTTCAGCAGAAGTATGAAGTAACTGGGTGTGTAATGTCATTTTTTGGCATGACAATATTAAGTGGAAATCATGTAGCGGATTCTCCATCATCTTAAAAGATACTCAAATTTGAATCTGAATACGTCATGATTGTTATTTCGTTATTAATCAACATTAAAATAACAGGGAATCATTCTTTTCTTCATTTCATTAAGTTCCTCTTGCTTTGATATTTTTGTATTTGTAAAATTAACATAGCCGAATACAGTATGGCGGAGTATTTCTCAACGATAAGTTCGTTACATATACAGCTTCTTTAATTCTGTTCTGATTACCGATATCTTATTAAAATAAACTTACTTTTTAATACTGTCATCTACTATCCGCGATATTTGCAGTGCTCATCCTATTTGTCATCCCACCTGATCAAAACATAATGAAATTGGACGAACCGCGGATTCGTTGAAAACAAAATAATCCTCGAACAGTTGAAGACCATAAGCCACCATTAGTTGCCAACATTTGTGTTTCCCGTTCCAAATTCACAGCAGCACAGGCACTGCTGATGCTTTGTTGCTAGACCTTTCACCCCTTCAACATATTGATCATGTCTTCAAGGAATTTTGAGAGGTATCACGGTAGTTGATTTTGGTAGCTGTATTGTTACTAAGTCAAACAGTTCTGTATTTTCTGTTGTAAGAGAGTCTGTTCATTTAAATAATCAGATGAAGAGCTAACAAGTTTGTTAACTTATTAACAATATTCAAGGTCACATCCAATAATAACCCTTTAAGTCCAAAATATTCACCAATGTTTCTTGTTGTTGTTGAAAGCTTTACATGTTTTGATTTTCATTGAATGAAATGGTTTGATTGAATTGTGGGATAAGTCAATATCCTTGTTGTTAAAAAGAAATTGTTCCAGTTGCCAACTGTTCATCTTTGGATACAATTGATTGAGATTTAACCTGTGAGCTACTCATCAATCTGGCTGTATAAACATGATAGGAAGAGTCCAACCATATAAGACTACTGCATGCTCCTCTTTATCTCCAATGAACTCAATTTCCTATCATGTTTCATTTCACTTAGTTCCTCTTGCTTTGATATTTTGTAAAATGAACATAGCCGAATACAGTATGGCGGATTATTTAGCATCGAAAAGTTCATAACATATACAGCTTCTTTTAAATTCTTTTCTGATTACCACTATCTTATAAAATTAAACTTACGTTGTTAATTGCTATCATCTACTATCCGCGATATTTGCATTGCTCATTCTATTTGTCATCCCAACTGATAAAAAACATGATGAAATTGAACGAGTCTCGGATTCGTTGAATACAAAATAATCCTCGAACAATTGATAAGGACCCAAATGAGGACGAGTTATTGACTTCACACACACCGAAAAACCCTTGGTGCAGGATACTACGCATCCCCCCTCAATATGGTTGTTAACTTCACCCTGAAATAATAGAAACAGCCATGCTCTGTAGTTCTGAATGATCCTTGTGGCTGAGACAACGATAGTTTCCTTGAAAGGGTCACTGGTCGTTTCACCCAGGTAGAACGTGTTGCATCACTTGCTGGCTTACTCCACCTTCAGTCATGGGTGCTATCTCTGGTGGCATCGTACACGATGATCCCTTTTGACCGGTATCAGACTGTATCGCTAGATCTATCACTAGTTCCTGTCTATTTAAAGTGGTCAGTCTAGCATTTCTGTATTAAAAGTCAATTGCCGATGGATTTGACAGGTTATTAGGCTTCCTTCGTTATCCATACTCATCAATATGCTTGAGATATAAGCAGTGCTGCTGATCATCCAAAGACTCCAGTCGTATTTTCAGGACCAGGAAGTATATGTGGCAACAGACAACTTGATATCTATCTTGTTTCTATATTCAGGTCAAATATTGTCCATGCAGACTGAACGTCTTTTGGATATTTTGTTCAGTGGTTGCCAGTTGTCGCCCCTTCAACATATTGGTCATGTCTTCTAGGAATTTTCGGAGGAACCATGCTAGCTGATTTTGGTAGCTGTATTGTTACCAGGGCAAACCGTTTTGTGTTATCTGGTGTAAAATAGTCTGGCCATTTAAATAATCAGATGAAGAGCTAACAAGTTTGTTCAAATAAATGACCTTCACCAATATTCAAGGTCACATCCAATAATAACCCTGTTAGATATTCATCAATGCATGTTGTTGTTGTTGAATGTTTACATATTTTGATTATCATTGAATGAAACGACTTGATTAATTTGTGGGAGAAGTTATGATCCTGGTTAGTAAAAAGAAATTGTTCCAGTTGCCAACTGTTCAACTTTTGATACAATTGATTGAGATTTAACCCGTGTGTTACTCATCAAACAGGCTGTATTAACATGATTGGTAGATTCTAACCATATAAGACTACTGCATAGTCTGTCTCTCTTATATTTGTGACAGATTCAATTATTTCTACAATCTACCTGTTTGGTACATGTCTGCATATGCAATCCATTTCGCTTGGTCCTCGTTGGACCTCAGTACTTAGTATACGTTATTTTAAGTGAGCAATGATTAACTATTTCATCAATTAATGAATTTTCTTCACATTAGAGGCTGTTGTCGATCTGTCAAACCCATCGATAGCTATAGATACAACATCGACACCAGTGTGTTCCAATGGGGGAAAGGTGTCGGCTACACTTCCTGCATCAAACATCAACGAGGATGGGGATCTTTATTGCAAATGTGGGATGCAAACTGCCTGTCCACAAAAAGCTCTGATTGTCAGCGGCAGTGAATCAGTTACTGGTGAATAGTATAACAGGGGACATAAAATATTAGTTATGTAATCAGTAAACTATGTTATAATAAACCAGCGGACATGCTAACTTTGTACTTTCATCAGTCAATTTTGTTATAATATACCTGAGGACATGACATATTAGTTCTGTAATCAGTAAACTATGTTATAATAAACTAGGCAGCATGCACTTTTAGTTCTGTAATCAGTAGTTATGTTATAATACATCAGAGGACATCAGAAAGTAGGTTCTAACAAGGAAATAACTGAAGATTGATGTCTATAGGAAAATAAAAATAAAAATACTATGACATTAGAAAATGAAGCGGCAGTCACCATCATATATGATTGTTCACGCTTGGAATAGCTATTTATCGTTGAAGTACCCGACAGATCTTTCTCAGTTCATGTGTCGGTTCCTTTTGGTCTTTAGTCTTCACCAGTCAGTCATCTTATTTTGACACTTCAGGTTTGTTAAAATTGTTTTCTAAGAGGTACCTGAAGGTCTTTCTGAAATTTCATATTTAGATAACACTTATCACATACCTTTGCATATTTCATTTTGAGAGTGAACAGAAAAACAAGATGGTCATGAGACAGCCATTTTAGAATTTGAAAGGTCAAGTTTGTTATCATTGTTTAATAAATGCCTGTCATATATTTTTCAAATTTCATATAAAGATTAATTCGGACAATAGCTTTGCATGATTCATTTTGAGAGTGATCAGAAAAACAATATGGCCGCCATGCAGTCATCTTGGATTGTGAAGGTTATATGTGTTATCAATATTTCTGAAAACGTACTTGACAGATCTTGTTTTACATTATGTGTGTAGATTAACCTTGTTTAAATAAGGTCTTCGCCTTCACTGGTTTTGGCTATTTGGTGTTCAATCCAACAGATACGAGAGAAAAAATAAGAGAAGGAACAAGATCAAATTTACGTAGAAATAATAAAGATATTACAATAGCAGACACAGAAATCTCTCTTGGATCTCTTTTTCTTTTTACCCCTAATGTTTTTAAACTGACTTTGCCTAGAGCCCCATTCTTAGGACTTTTTTCTCTTTACACCTGTAGACGGATTTGAAAATGAAAAAAGACAAAAGGATGTGTGTTGCTATTCCCTGCAAGTGCTGCTCTTTATTCGTTCAGCTTGCAATCAATATGTTCAGCATGATGATTGTAAATACGTTTTATTGTATACTAGCAGTATACGTAGGTAGATATATTACTGTTGATACCATTATATCGTTGTTATGTCAGAACATTAGAAATACGTAGATTTACGTACATTTTCAAACATTTTCTAGTTGTTTTCTTTTGCTGACGTTGACTACACTAAAGGTTTCTGATGTCGAATGTGAATTCTCGAGAACTTTTCTCTGAAATCAACTTTTTGCCTGTTTCGTCCTCCTTAGTTAGGGTAAATTGATCATTTCAGCGAACACTTGTAAACAACATAATATACAAAGTAATACAATGCGAAGGGCACATTTAATTTGGGTCCAAAATGAATTTTACTGTCGACGGGCAACAATTTCCCGGTATACAGTTTGTACTTGCATGACTGTGTAAGTCATATCAAACCTGTGACTTTGTATTTGACCTACTGCTCCGTGTCAAATTACTTTTGTTGGATACTGTTGCTGTAATCGGCTTCTAAAAGCTACGTGTGTTACCGTTATGCTACGTTTCTTCAGATTCCACTGGTGACAACGTTAGATATGCTTTCTTTGATTTGCAGGAATCCTGTGAAAACACAGAGAAAAATATTAACCAAAAATAAATAGAGAGTAAAGGCAGACCACTATTGATTAAGGTAGAAATACTAATAGCTTTGCTACCTTTGGCTTACAATGTAGTCAGAAATATAAATTTTGATGTTTATATTTTTTTGAACGATCAATAGTTTGACTGTAGAATTATTTTGAAGATTGAAATTTTTCGATTCACATTCTTTAGTCAGCTTACTGTATATTGTGGCTACATTGTCATGAGGGACATATACGTATATATGCATTCATCATAATATTAAACTGAACTCACTAACAATCAGCACCTGATGGTTTATAACAGTTGTTTGGTTACTGAAAGATGTTGAAACGTAGGGTTACCAATTGTCAATACGATTAGTAGTGGTTGGGTCATGGGATAAATTAGCAGTGCCTTGTGTATGGACACAACCAAGATAAGCAGTGGCAACGTGGCTGGATAACCATAATGTGTGTTGCTTGACAGTTGGATAACTGTAGTAAAGGGCTGGCTTGGTGGTGGTGTAAGCATGTTAACTGTGGCTTGATAGCAGGCTAACCGGATGTGTTGTGTATGGATAGTCAGATAACCTAATTACAGGGGGTAAGATACCTTGATAGATGGTGGTTTGCTAAGCAGGACAATCAGATGAATTGTGTATCTATTCAGGAGACCAATCCCGTAATAAGCTGGATAATAAAATGGGCATCAACTAAATCATTGTCCCAACTCTAGCCTATATGATAATTTCATTGTTTTACATACATTTTCTAGTTTCCCTATATTATTTTCCGTGATTTAAACAAAATAAATTAACAAATAAGTATTGTTGTGATTACATACATTGGGTTGCTGACTAAGCTGTGTAGCGGAATCTGAGATCTACACCTTTTCTATATATTTTTTTACGATTTTTGGGATATATCCTTATATTTAGTAAATTACCTATGTATGTGTATGTGGATAGCTTTTGAGAATGTTTATGACGTGGTCGTCATCATATTACAGCATTTTGATAACCTGGCATAATTCAAAGATTTTTGAACCAGGTAAAAACTTAACAATAGACCGTATAGAGCTTTAATCCTCAAAAAACGTAAGAAGGGATTTCAGACGAGGTTCTTAATAACAGGTCAAAGTTGTAAGGCTTATTTTTGTAAGTGTCTCCATAAACTAAATTTTCCATGATATACTAGTTATGTGTTTTTGTCAATTGCTAAGGACAAAATATATGGGATCAAATGACTTTTAGGATAAACTTTAATTCAATTTTCGGTTTGAATGGTTTTTTTTAAAGTTAATTTGTTAAATAAAGCACTTAGATAATGTTGTGTATATGAAATAATGAAAATATATATCCTACTAATGTATGCTGGGTTTATCTGATTTCTGTTGCTAGGTACCACAACGCAAACATACTAATAAGGTTAATCCCACCAATACAAATGCCACTGATGATGAGATTGGTCAGAGGAAGGGGAGACGACCGATGTCAATGTTAATGAAATAAGTAAATAATACTGATTGATTAATGTACGTAAATACATGTGTATATTTCTGCACACTCAAGGAATCCAAAAGGCTTTTACGGAGTACACTGAAATACTTTCCTTTTTTGTTTTTTGAAATAAGCAGGCATTTATTATGTGAAGAATTAGGTTTCCTTCATGGTAAACTATTCTAAAGTTATTCGAATTCTTCTCGTCCGGAATAAGGAGTAACGTTGATCTAACTGTAACTTTTGGCTAGATGTCATTGCAGTGTTGAAACAATGTATTGATTAATTAATATAGTATTACAATAAAATGTATCTAATAGCATCAAATCCATCTTTTGTTAAGTATTCAACCGAATCATATGTTCGCCAAGATGTGTCAAGATTAATTTCAACATTAAGAAACATTTACTGAAAAATGAATTGATCTTGCAAGCATGTCACTGTTTTCAAAAACGTTGTTTATTTCTGAAATTAAATTAACCAATATGTTGAAAATCTTCTTCTCTAAACTCAGATGTACAACATTCAGTTTTCTACATGGATGGACAGATCATCAGGGGCTTTATCTAAATTTTAAATTTCATTATCCCCTGGCTATCCATTCTCCATTGGGGTTGGCAACGTTTACTAAAGTTTATATAATAACACTTTAGGGGATATTTTGTCCATTTACAGCAAGAAATTAATGCAATCTAGATGGCAATTATATGATATGGGGAAATACAAACCGTTCTTGCCGCAGGGGTTGGAGGGGTGGGTCCCAAAAATGTAAACTATTTAAGAGTTAAAAAAGGGTTCTCCTGCAGACTCAGATGTACTACAATCAAATTATCTTAATGGATGGACAGGTCTTTAGTTCATTAACTAAATTGTAACTTTCATTTTACTTAAGTCATGTGGTTTTTCTTTTGGAGAGGGTAAAGTGTACCCTAGTAAATACATTTTGTTTGTATATTTTGTCTATTGTCAGAAATAAATTAGTCAAACTTGGTAGGAGTCGTTATGATGAAATTGAATTAAAATGGTATCAGAAAGTAAGGTATTGACCTACCCCCGGGCATGGGAAAATATGGAAATTGACTTACTGACAATACATTGTATATTTATCAACACCAAAATGATTTATTTAAATAGTGTTCAACGTTCTGTTCCTTTTGGTGACGTGACGAGTATTGTATTTCACTTTGCTGAAATGCTGATTTCCACCTTACATCAACAATTAAATTAAGCTACCTATAACATTATCTAGGTGACCGTTGCGACCCTTGCGCCTCTCTTGCTATTTTTTCACTGTTTTTTGATAAATTAAGACCCTATAAACATATAACGAAGTTATAGCTGAATCACATGTACATATATCAAACAGCATGTTGTTCACAAAAGTTATGTACCACTTCATCAACATAAAATCCATTGTGATTGCAATTGTTTATTATACTAAGAAATCGCAAGCTTTGCTTCAAGTTTGGCACCTTATCATTACGAAACCTAAATGTTTGGCATGTTACGTTGTCATGATGATTAAGGTGTTTCATTATATTATGATATTTGTAGAGATATTTGAATATTGTATCTGTCTTTTAAATTAATTTAGAATGGTTTCTGGCGCAGTATGTCCGATGTTCTTGATTAGATTCTAGTAGTCTAAGGATGTTAACTGTACAAATATATAAAGTTAAGATAAGGGATGTCGAGGTTCAACTGTCAAGGTCGGTCAGGTTATGTATAATAGCCGATAAAACCATGAAGTCAGACAAGAAGAGGCCAAGGGCCACGTTGTTCTCTCGGGATATTTTTAAAGTGTAAATACTGAATCGAGTTTTCAGGTTCAAAGTCTGTCTCGGCAGGTCCCATAAACAAGAGACTGTATGTCGTTTATGTAATACAATTGGTTATCTCATCCAGGTGCTAGCATTTCTTCAATATATTGAGATAAATGCCATTTTTGTTCCCCGATATTTTCAGAATTTTTCCTGGCTTACCATTGTAAAGCCATCTTGCAAACTAAAAGGAAGGTTTTCACTATTATCGAGAAAAATGTAAGTACGGTTGCATGCATTTTCATTGGATATTTTACAATTACTACATGTAATAAAGCTAACAAGGTTGTTGATGCAAGTCAAGCCAGATTACCTGAGAAATAACCTGTAGTGTTCTGAATGGTGTACAGGTAAAATCTCACTTGCTTTGCATGATTTTTCCAAACCTCAGTCAGCCTTGTTGGCTTTTTGCTCAGTTATGATTTACTCAGTGGACATATATAGCATAATTCTGGAGATTTCACACATTTACAAGGATACTTCAGGTATGCAGGTACAGGTACTTTTTTCATTAATTTTCTTATTTTTTGAAATGTTTAAACGGCGTTGACATAACGTCCGGAAACGATTGTAAAACCATTGCCCTCTGGTGACGGTAATTTTAAAGTACTGTGCTAGACCAGACTCTTGATTTACAAGTGATCGAGCATTTGGTTGAACGAGACAAAAGTTAACACTGCTAACGTTTCTGGATCGGAAGTTGATCGGTATTGGAAACATTGATAAAATGAGTCAGTGTCATAATATAATTAACGTATGCATTTTCATTTGCATGAACAGCTAGCAAGTTGTTGTTAGTGGCCCTGCTTGTAATCGCATCAGTAATATAACTATGCATTTGTGAGAGCAGATTGTGAGGCCAGATTTTAAGTTTGATACACGCGTTGTTCTATTTTCTTGAAAATGTACTCAAAGTTAATTATTGCTCTTGTAATTAAAATGTGAATGTCGACATGCTAAAAATAGCGCACACGCCAATTCACAGCGTGTGTTACATAGCTCGTAGCACCCACTTCACTGTATGTGTACACGTCTAGAGAGGTGTACAATGCATATATATACACGTCTTTTGTGCGTCGATGTTATCTGGTGGGAAAACATGCATATGTATAGGTAGTTTCTGTGTTAAAGTTGGTGATATAATCATTGAGAGTTTGCTGCTGATTTGTATGGATTTATGGATAGTGCATTGAAGTAGATTTGGGTCAATTGTGTGGGCGATAGATTGATTGATTGGGTGGTTTTACGTCCGCCCTCACTACCGAGTAGTTTGAATATTTTAAGCAGACGAATCTATTGTAGGGGCCTGATATACGTATTAGACAGCTTGAGGCTTCTGGGGAAAATCCTATGGAGAGTTAACGCAAGCCTATAGACATATATATCCACTGGGGTACTCCAATTCCATATGGGAACCTTCCCCAATGCTGCTTGAGTTGATAAGAAAAACAAAATATTGAAGTGAAAATTATTAACTTAAAAACAATTAACTCATATAGCAGTAGTAGATAAATGATCAGCTATAAGTAACTATGTAGTTGTATAAATAGGGATACGAAGGTGTGAGTTTAAAAGAGGGATGTATGCTATGATGTTTAATAGTTGACACATTTCTAGATTTGCAAAAAAAAATGTCATTTTTAAATTGTTTAACAGAATTGATGCAAGGTCCCTTGTTTCCAGGACCTGCCAATATGATTCAGCATTTCCAAGAACTTCAGCCAAAGAACTACGTGATCATTGGCCTCTTGTTACTGTCACATCAATTGCCTCATATCGTGGTGTCAAAGCGACTGTGTACAAATTAGCATTGATGTATACTCATCAATTAAGGTCCTCTAGCCTACTCTGTCGGTGTGATAGCTTGCAGCCGACCTGCTCCAACTTCCTTAAAAAGAAACATAACTACGAAAATCCCTGTTGTCATTAACAAAACAGGAACTACATGTAAAGCTGATAATGCTGATAACCTACTCGCTGTCCTCCTCCTTAGCTGTGCGTTATGGAGGCTTACATCACGTTATCCCTACCTTGTGGGTTTGTTTCCCTTTTAAATCGGAATATACCAGCTTGTCACCCCTAGGGGAGATAGTCTCGTGCAGAATGACGCGATATAAGTCATAACAATAGTATGGCGTCACGTCATCATTGCATTGCCGCCACGTGAATAGTAGCAGAGCATGGAAACTAATTATGGATAGCTGGAAAAAGAATGCAATCAATGCTTATAGTTCATGCAATCACCGCTTCTCAGATTCGTGAGTGAAATAGGATGGGAGAAAACAATCATGTCCTACCTTAAGGATGTGACATAGAAATATCGAATTCTCGGGATAATTTTCTCAAATGTCTTACCCTCGGCAAAGCCTCATGTAACACAATCAAAATCAACAAAAATCAACCCTCGGGTTAGATATTTCTCTGTGACACCCTCAATGTAGAGGAAGATTATTTTAGTCAACGTTTGAAATTAAATGCTTTATACTGAACAAGCTTATCTGCTCGCCATTTAGTTTACAACGTAAAGGTTGCACGCTTGGTAACCTTAGCACATAGTAGATCTATATAATTTAGAATCACCCAACAACTTCTGCAACGAAAAGTCCATCAATCAATACAAATAAATCGTGAATAGTCAATGATCATATCCCAAAGATGTTAATATTGCCTGTAAATCATGTACATCCCAAACAGTCCCACCAAGCAGCCCACATCTGGTGTAACAGATGCTCTTGTAACTCTTGATGCTCAATATAGACATTGGAACGTACATCTTAGTTACATGTAAATGCCAATTTCTAAACAAAAAAGCATCTTTTTTGGATATATTAATCAACGATTGTATCAAACCCACTATCCGGCATCACAATGTACTGCCACACATATATAGATATACCACGAATGCTGTAACAAGCTAAACGTAGACAAAAATGTGGATCCATAACTGGAGTCTCTGGGCTATAATTTGTTATACATGCTAGATCATGTATGAATGCATTTATAACAAGTTTAAATTATTCACGACCAGGCGATCATGCGGTCACCTGATATCTGATTTATGTATACATAGAGATGCTTTTGGTTTTTAAAACATGAACAGAAATATTATTCAAAGTGACAAAAAAACAATAAAACCGCCTTATTCAATATCTAGCATACATATTTATGACTGATTTGAAACTAGCACCTCTAATTCTAAACAAGGAAAATGAAGATTTAAGCACACTGACTCATTTGGGCCCCGTCCTACAGTACTTGGGGGTAGGGTTGCCTCAAAATATCAAAATGGCAACTCAGGGTTATAATTCAAATCAAGTTATCAACATGTTATATCCAAAGTAGCATTTGCCAATATAAACCATAACACATTTTGATTCTACCATATCTGGGTTTTGTAAAGATGATTTTTGAAATTTCAGCCAATTCGACCCTTTTTGGTCCAACCCATCAGCCCCTGAGGGTCAGTCAGGCCTGATATGTGCATACCATCAAACTGCTATCCAATACTGATAATGCTAACCCAAATTGAACTACTTCCAATGGAAATTAAACAAATGTTGGTCCACAATGTGATTTTCCTATATAAACTATAATAAAGTGTATTCCCTCCCCAGGGAAAAACTTGAGACTCCAGGGTCATGCAATTCACAATTTTGGTAAAGCACCCTAAGACCCTTCCATCTAGGAAGAGTATTTGATTCTACCATATCTGGATTTTGAAAAGAAGATTTTAATTTTTAGTCAATTTTACCCTTTCTTGCCGCGCCCTTTGGGGCTGAGGACCATATAATTCACACTTTTTGTTGACCTTTGGCAAAGGATGGTTTCTACAAAATTTCATTGAAATTGGTTCAGGGGTTTTGGAGGGGAGATGTTGAAATTGTAAATAGTTTACAGACGCACGATGGACGATGAACGACGAACGACACACTACAAACGACGACGGACAAAAGGCGATTTGAAAAGGTCACTTGAGACTTACTCACAGGGGACCTAAAAAGTATTCGTGGTTCCATTAACATTTGATACGGTGTGCAGTTTTTAAATACCACCCGAGAACCAGTCTATGTATGTTGTCCACAGAGCAGTATTTCCCGGTAAATTCCGCTGTTGATGTCATCGAGATACTGTGATGTCGACAGTCGCTATGTTAAACAAAACACGGTGTAAGGGTTTTGATGACCCAGCTTTATCTATTTTGTGCGTGGCGTTATACCGCGAACTGACAGTTTGCGTAATACATCAGTCAGCATCACATACTGGGAACGTGTGTCAGTGTATAGTTTAAAGAGTGTACAGATAACAAGTGTGCCACATCATGAAAACAATCGGGTTTTTATTAACAGACGTTTAAATTAATTGATAAATACATGAAATTATGAATTAGCGAATGAAAAGTTGAATAAATCAATTACATTAATTGCCGATTGAACGATTAATTCAATAATGATGAACACATCGTTTAATTATTACAGCTTTGAATCAATCTACAAATTAAATCATTAAAACTATCATTAACTAACCGAATAATCAGACGGACCGACGAAAGAACCGACGTATTTGAACTGTCATAAACCCTGAGATTGCCAGTGAGAAATATTTGACTACTGGCGGTGGTGGTTGAGGGGAATTACTAGCTATGACAAACCAGCAGCAAACAAACACTCTATGAACTGAACAGATGTGCTGAAAATT
Source organism: Mizuhopecten yessoensis (assembly GCF_002113885.1). Classification (NCBI taxonomy): domain Eukaryota; kingdom Metazoa; phylum Mollusca; class Bivalvia; order Pectinida; family Pectinidae; genus Mizuhopecten; species Mizuhopecten yessoensis. Next base: position 194,939 of record NW_018408108.1, read on the forward strand.
GTTTAAACACTAGCATATCCCCGTAGTTTGTATGACCGCGTAGAATGTTCCCCATTTTACCTTGAATACACTGATAACAAAACGTTTCATAGTTTAGGTTAATTTGTTAACGTTACTACATGTATTCATCCTCCAAATGAAGGAAAATGCAACATACATGTGAGTTGGAAAATGATTTTGTCATTAAATTAATCGTTAAAATTATTGAATTACCTTCGTAAAATAACTAAAAATTAGCTCAGTGTCGTAAAAGACTATCAATTGCAAATGTGTTATTACTTAAATTCGACATCCTATGCTACCATTCATCAAAAGATACAGAAACATTTATATTTTCGAACTCTTTCGTTACGAAGGAGCACGTTTGCCAGCATACACATTAAACTATTCTAATTCGTCTTGATGTTATTAAAATCTGCCAATTTGAACACGGTGACAGTTTCGAAATATCGGAGGGTGTCGAACCCGGACGTCAAGTTTTCAATCATTATCTTGTATTTGATGATACGATCTACCTGTTTTAGTGTTTTATCTACGTGGACCAGACCCACAGGACACAATGAATATGCATATCTGTTACTCATGTCGTTTACAATGTCCTTCAGGTGACCTCTGAAAATAACAAAAAATTGTATGGAAGCCCAGATTCATAGAGCAGTACCAACATTGCTAAGATATAGATACAATTTTCCACACAATTTCACATTGGAGATATGCGTCAACCAACGGATGCACATCGTTGTCATTTAAAGCCTTAACTACAGACTGTTAATGTTTATAGTTTTCTTAATAATACTTTGACCTGTATTTTCCGTTAATTCATTTGTCAGAGATATAATAGTGAAATTGAATGTAGTTTCAGAAAAGTGAGTAATATTGATTTTAATATGTAACATAGTGGAAATAAATTGTACATATTGCAGGTTCAGTGTTTGATGTTGTGTATTGAAGAGTATTGGCAATTCCGGTCGGGTTTCGTTACAGAGAGCTTCAGAAGCCACGATATTTCATCTAAGATTGACATTTCCTAACCTATCCACTATTTATGCGACAGCCAATCGGCAGATAATTCAATTTTGTGTTTTCTGCTCTCAACCAGATAAATGAAAGGTTTGTCGACAATTAAAGAGCATCCTTCAGCAAAGGAAACTTAATTGTGTATGAATGGAAAGGTGTGGATCCCCTGGGGTCAGAGAGGTGAGGCCAACTAGGGAGACTATAGGAATAACTATTTTAAATTCCTATCTTCTGTATGGATGGAGGGATAAGAAACAAATTTAATGAAGACCATGCTAGGACAAAGGGGACACGATTTTGGATCAAAAAGATTGCGACCCCATCTGGGGGGTAGAGGGTCGGACCAAAATGGGAAAAGTTACGGAAATCTTTAAAATTCATCTTCATCCATACGAATGGAGGAATTTCAACCAATCATTTTTATATGAATAGACGGGTTTGACACAAATTTGGTGTTGAGCATCCTAGGACAAAAGGGATTCAATTGTGTATACATAAAGAGTTTGTTAAAAGGGACTCAATTTTGTAATATAAACAGATGTTGTGGTGCCCTAGGGGGAAAAGTATTCTTCTTTTTTTATGAAAGGATGGGTTTGACACAAATTTGGTGTTGAGCATCCTATGACAAACGGGATTCAATTTTGTATACATAAAGAGTTGGTTAAAAGGGACTAAATTTTGTATTATAAACAGATGTTGTGGTGTCCTAGGGGGCAAAGGGATGGGGCCCAAGAAAGAAATCGGTGGTATTTTTTATTTAATTCTTCTTTAAGAATGTAGGGATTTTGACAAAATTAAGATAAGACATTGAGCAACAAGGAGTCGATTTCATTCGAAAGGTCGAAGGTGTGAATATCTTGGGGGCAGAGGGTCGTGGCCAGCTAAGGTAAATAGAGATAAATACATATCAAAAACCTATTTTTTTCATAAAAAGAATGAATCTTAACCAAATTTGATATAGAGTGCACTTCACTCCTATGTTGTTGTAAGCCATGTCCCCACCACAATGGGGACATAATGGATGGGACCTAATAACGTAAGAGTGTGGCTGAATGACAGATTCACTTTTTTGAAAATATTTGCAATGATGATAAACATCAAGGTGAGCGTCACAAGTCCTCTGCAACAATTTTCAATAACATCACAACCCCTTTTTGAACCTTTTTCATCTACGATAATTTCTGTATTCTAACCATATAATACGACCATAATCGATGGTTTATATTGTGATATGGCTTTGTCTGCCCTTCAGTCTCAAGTCCGTATTTAGCTTTGTATTGTCCAGACCATGAATTCAATACTAATTCATGCACAACCAACAAACCTCTCATGCAGGTGCAACATAAGATGTGATGCATGCATTC
>NW_018408108.1:200102-201909 GCF_002113885.1 Mizuhopecten yessoensis
AGGATCAAGACCAAGACTTCATATTTTATGTAAATAGTCGGCACACAATAAATGTACATATTTGTATTTAATGAATCATGGTTTTCATTTAAGTAAGTTACCGGAATCGCTTACAAATCTGGGCTCGTAACACATTTTTCGAACCTCGAGACCAGTAAGGCCTTGATAAAACTTTAGTGACGGCCTGTCAAATCGAGCCTTTGGCTCATTGCACTAGTCTCATATATTAACACATGTATATTTGAGGCTGGGTCAATAGCCATTTTACAAGACAGGTATAGTTTAGTTAATTAGTCGTCACGCACATATGGTGGCAGCGGTACTACTTCTCACATTACAGAGTTACAGACTTTGATTGATCAACCACTAATGACCACGGACGGACAACTGACGTATAACGCAGTCTAGACTTCCGTCAATACCTGAGGTCAAGGGCAGGGCCGTGACCGATAGGGGGGTTACGTCACAATATTGTACGTCTCAATAAGATACTTCAATCAAACTATTTAGGAGTATATGCCTAGCTCTTCTGGGGTTTAATGCACGTTAAAAGATCATGCTGATCTAGTGAAACGTTTTTGTTGTTAAATTTAATCAATTATTATCAAATGTTTAAGCAAACATACATCTGGAAAACGTGGCCAAAACGAAATACTCTTTTTCAAATAGCTTTATACGATTAAAAAAATCAATGTTGCTGCTAATTTGAAAATGTTAAAATGGTATTTTCGTCCGCTCCATACAACGCCAATGACTTTACCTCTTCTGACAAAACATTAATCGCTATAATTGCATTGTGTTGCCATTATTATTGTAGCAATTCATTGTTGCTGTAGAAAGTGTATATTAAGAAAAGGTAAAAATAAAAAAGCGTTGGATCAAAATCGTTAAATATGCAAAAACTTCAAATTGAAATGATTGATGTAGGGATAGCTAAACTACTTTTCTAAGATCAGCATCAAATTCAAAGACTGTTTACAATTTTATTTAGCAGAAACTACTCTAAATATGCAAATATTCATTGATTTCTGATAGTAAAACTTAGAAGATATTATATGAATTGTTCGGAAATATATATAAAAAAAAAAAGTTCAGCAAAAATCACACATTATGTAAAATGTGTATATTTGGCCGATCTTCGAAAAGAAAAAGAAAAAACGAGCACACAGACATTTATTTTTTTATTTTTTTTTATTTATCATTTTCTCATCATTAAAAGGAGGCATTGTTAAAAAAAAAGATAGTCACATTAACATTAAGATCATCCCCAACCACACTACCAAAATCTTGGAAATTCCCCGAAGTAGTGGAACAGACCTCGCGTCCACTAGGGTTGGTGAATACATACACACACTAAACAAGGAACTCGCGTCCACTATGATTGGTACTTAATTAAAACTTAGTTTTATAATGATCGATTCAAAATTACCAGATAAACAATACATACTTATTTAAGCTTGTTGTCCACCCAGCAGATACTGAAACAGTGCTCAAAGCTCTATTTATACAGGAAATGTGTTTCGAATAGAACCGCCATTTCACACTATTGTGACGTGACAACAAAATGTATTTTGTTTTTAAGTTTTCGGAAGGAAACTAGCACTTATAAGTATTTAATAAAAGCAATACCCCAGATATGTCTATATAAGTGATGTAGCGTAAACCGTGTCTCCACATTTCAGCTGAAGCTATTTGTTGGTACAAAACATTGAACAGATGAATTTATATTAATATTTATCCATGTTGTTTCTTTAAAAAAAATAATTAAAAAATGTGACTACGATGCAATTGCTGGTTTTAACGAATA
>NW_018408109.1:0-781 GCF_002113885.1 Mizuhopecten yessoensis
ATGGCTGCCGTAGAAGACGGACCGCTATGTCTGAGACAAACTTTCCACTCTAATGGACTATAAAAGTTCAGACAGTATGATTAATGGAATACACGTGACAGGTATGATGTTATCTCAACACGCTGAACAATCGTTTTGAGTATAAACGTGTGTTTCCCATAAAATTACAGATTACACCTATCGGTGGACTTGTCGTCTGCTCATACACATTGGTTTAATATGCACCGTCTTCAATTCACATTTAAACCCTTGTATCGTATATTTACAGACTTACAACATAATAGTATTTTCCTATTTGAATTGAATACTTGTATCATGATACAATTTGATGAAATACAACAATATGAGATCATTTACAGACGAAATTCCTGTAACAAAATATGTACAGATTTCGGTGTTCATATCGGACTAGGTAAGCTTTCAGCATGCGAATCTTGGTAATTACAGACTTCAACAACATCTCACATTATAAAATAAAATATCATACGTATAGGATGACACAATCTCATGAAATATAACAACCTCAAAAGTATTAAATATGAAATTTGTGTACAATAATGGAACAATAATACAGTCACGTTCTAACTACATGACATGATCACACAAATTTCTTGGATAATAGGCCAACCGGCATAACACAAATGCGACTATAATTGATGGGAGCATCGGAAGTCAAGTTGTTGTGGGTGAGGCTAGAGTCATTAAGTCGTGAAACAAACAGATGGTGAAAATGTTGTCACACTTTTAACGTGTTAACAACTAATACATGCATTTAACCCGT
>NW_018408109.1:3984-138316 GCF_002113885.1 Mizuhopecten yessoensis
TCATGCTGGGATGAAGGTTCTTATGAAATCTTAAGATTACAAGTGTTAGATTAATAACAGGTGAGCGATGCAGGCCCATTGGGCCTCTTGTTTTAAAGATGTAAGATGAATCGATTGTTAGCAAAACGGGTCAAGTTCAATTTTTATTTTCATGGTTTGTAATATATCCAAAGGGAGACAGTTCCTATAAAAAATAGTTTTAAAGGGTTATAGGGATATAGGATATATATATATACATATATACTATATAAGCAGAAAAATTATCCTTACGGACGAAGAAATATTATAAAAAGAAAATTCTCAAAAACGAGTCTTTAGTACTTTCATCTCTTCCAGGAGATTCTTTAGACTGTTTATTTGAAGTATATGTTGTGACGTCACATAATAGTTCGCTATAGCGACGTCCGCCATATACGTTCCCGCCATAACAATATCACAGCAATAGAAATACATTAATTATAGTCTTAAGGCAAAGAGTACTATTTGTTGAGGACTTAGAATTACTAGTAATACTATTTTCTACACACAAAAAAAGATAATAAAAAGATAAATAAAAATAAAAATTCTCCCTGTGTCACTACTTTACAAACATAACTTTTCAATAGTCAAAATAAAAATGATTAAACACGCTGATCGAAACTCGTGTATGCACATCCTTTCAAATACAGAGGTACTCTCTACTTTAAACGTAACATGAAGTTAGAACATCATAAAATATTGGTCAGACAGTACTGTTCAAGCGGGGTCTAAGAAGTCTGATGAATTCAGCTTCCTTAGCCTCACGTTTGATTAAGTCTGCGTTATTCATTTGATAAATAGGAAATATTTTAAAATTGTCATCAGCGCAAGCATGTATGTGTTTACTAACTGGTAAAAATCTTAAGCTGTCTGTTCGTATTTGCTGTCTATATGTACAGTCATCCTTGTTCGTAGCTCACCGCTCGTTTGATCGATATAAAATTCAGAACAGTTGTTACAAATCAATGCGTAAATTACATTACTAGACTTACAATTCATGTTTTTTAACCTTAAAGCTAAAACCATTTTTGAACTTAACATCACTTCCTTCTATAATTAGGTTACAAGTACCACAACGAGGTGTATTACATTTTGATACACATGCATTAATATGATTACTTTCAAACCTTGATCTAGTTAGAATACGTTTAAGATGTTTTGGTTGTCTTTTGCTGTTTATTAAAGCACAACGATCCAAGACTATTTTCATACGTTCGCTACCTCGTTTCAAATATTCGCATCTGTTCCGAATTACTGGAATTATGTTGAAATTACGAGGGTTGAAAGATGAAACAAATGGCATTATAGCTCAGGATATCCTTGAGATTTCAAAAATGTAGTAAGTTCATCAAGCCTTTTCTTCATTGTAATCTTATTACTCACTGTAGTAACGATACGAGATGCTAAATTGAAAGGAATATTTACTTTTAACATATTTAGAATGGTTTGAGTAAAAATTCAAATAATTATGAGAATCTGTAGGTATTGTATGTAAATCAGTAGAAACAATATTGTCTTTCAAAATGACAAGCACATCAAAAAAGGGTAACGGAGACTCACTCACTTCCATAGTATAACGAATAGAATGGTGCAAAGAATTAGGACCATTAAATAACTCATCTTCACACAAGTCAGCTGGCCATATGATGAAACAATCATCTAGAAAACGTAGAATTATTTTTTTTCAACATATTCGTTCAATAACATTGTATAAAGTTTCCTCTAGAAACCCTAATACCAGGGTTGGATATGTAGGGGCCCCTTATATATATATATATATATTAATAAAAAAATGTTTATTAATATATATATATTCATGCAGTTTAAGTTTTTATGCTTAAGCATGGATTGTATGCTCAAACCAACTTTCTGGTAACTCTCTTAAATCTTTTCAAACGATATAAAAGTCAAATGTAAACATTTTATTTTATTATTAATATATAAACGGAAAGAGAGACCTGGACACAAATTCCATTCTTCAGCATAAGAACAGGCTTCTGAATACGGGCCCATGAATATGTTTTAACTTTACGGAGTAATGCAGTAAAAATGTTATATCTGCTCCTTGCATTTTCATACATATAAGTACAATAAATACATCAAGAGGATTTTACGCATCTCAGATTTGCATTGGAAAGGCGTTTACGTTCTCATAGGAGCCAGTGCCAAATAAAGACATTTCGGCGGTGTCCCCCTAAGTATCAATTTTGATACTGAAGGTCATATTTTAAGATGTAGGTCACAGTGACATTATTAGCTCACCTACTCATGGTGCGATGTCCGTCCGTCCGTCCGTCCGTCCGTCCTCGTCCGTTAACTTTTCCTTTGAACAACTTCTTCTGAAGAACGGACAGGCCTAGAGTCATGATATTTGGCTGAAAGCTTTGTTGGAAGGAGCCTGACAAAGTTTGGGAACGAAAATGACGTTGACCTACTTTCAAGGTCACAGGGGTCAAATATGTCAAAATGTTCAAACGACTTCTAAGGAACTAAAATATATAGAATCTTCATATTTGGCTGATGGCTTCCTGAGATGGAGCCCAACAAAGTTTGAGAATGAAAATGACCTTGACCTTCTTTCAAGGTCACAGGGGTCAAATATGTCGATCACTTCAAACGACTTCTGAAGAACTGAAAGGTATAGAATCTTCATATTTCATTGATGGCTTTCTGGGATTGAGCCAAACAAAGTTTGAGAACAAAAATGACCTTGACGTACTTTCAAGGTCACAGCGGTCAAATATGTCAAACAATAAAAATGACTTCTTCTGAAAAACTAAAAATAATATAATCTTCCAATTTGGCTGGTAGTTTCCTGGGATGGAGCTCAACAAAGTTTGATAGCGAAAATGACCTTGACCTACTTTCAAGATCACATGGGTCAAATGTGTCAAACACTTGATACGACTTCTTCTGAAGAACTGAAAGGTATAGAATATTTATATTTGGTTGGTGGCTTCCTGGGATAGAGCCCAACAAAGTGTGAGAATGAAAATTAGTTTGACCTACTTTCAAGGTCACAGGGGTCAAATATATAAAATGCTTCAAATGACTTCTCCTGAAGAACTGAAAGGTATAGAATCTTTATATTTGGTTAATGGCTTCCTGGGATAAAGCCCAACAATGTGTGAGAACGAAAATGACCTAGGCCAACTTTTAAGGTCACAGGGGTCAAATGTGTCAAACACTTCAAACGACTTCTTCTGAATAACTGAAAAGTATAGAATCTTCATATTTGGCTGATGGCTTTTTGAAATGGATCCAACAAAGTTTGAGAATGAGAATGAAAATGACCTTGACCTTCTTTCAAGGTCACAGGGATCAAATGTGTCTAATGCTTAAAACGACTTCTTCTGAAGAACTGAAAGGTATAGAATCTTTATATTTGGTTGATAGCTTCCTGGGTTAGAGCCCAACAAAGTGTGAGAACAAAAATGACATAGACCAACTTTCAAGGTCACAGGGGTCAAATATATAAAATGCTTCAAATGACTTCTCCTGGAGAACTGAAAGGTATAGAATCTTTATATTTGGTTGATAGCTTCCTGGGTTAGAGCCCAACAAAGTGTGAGAACAAAAATGACATAGACCAACTTTCAAGGTCACAGGGATCAAATGTGTCTAATGCTTAAAACGACTTCTTCTGAAAAACTGAAAGGTATAGAAGCTAAATATTTGGCTGGTAGCTTCCTGGAAGGAGCCCTACAAAGTTTGAGAATGAAGATGACTTTGACCCACTTTCAAGGTCACAGGGGTCAAATATGTCAAAAACATCAAATGACTTCTTCTGAAGAACTAAAAGGTATAGAATCTTCATATTTGGCTGATTGCTTCCTGGGATGGAGCTCACCAAAGTTTGCGAATGAAAATGACCTCAACCTACTTTAGAGGTTACAGAGGTCAACAACATTTTAAAGGATTTGTTCTCGAGAACTAAAAGGAATGGATTCATAAGATTTGGCTGGTAGCTTTTTGGAATAGAGCTCACCAATTTGAGAAGGAAAATGACATTGACCTACTTACAAATTTCTTTTAATATAGGTCAAAGTGGATCACAATTACCTCATTAGGTTGAAAATACATTTTTGTACTTAACCCAATATCATTTTCCGGATAGCGGCGATTTTAATTCGATTGGGTTAATGATTGAATGACTTTAAGTAGACGCTTCATACGTTTTAATGAGGGATTGCGTTTACCATGTCATAAATTACAATGTGTTAGGCTACATATATTTCTTTTTAAAACAACAACAAATGAAGTATGTCCTCCCAAGAAATAGATGTTCATGAAGAAATTAATTAATAAGGAAAAGATTCGGCATTTATTCGTTACTAACTCACGTCTCTTAAGCCTGATGATGACTGAATGTTCATATGTTCCAGATAATCTAGTTTGAAAACTAATATCGGCAGACAAGCGTTTTATTGATTTTCCATACTCCTCGGACATAATATCTAATTACACTCCCTACTGAGTGGAGTGGGAGGTATATACTAATCACTTTGTCAGTGCGTCAGTCTGTGTACAATATATCAAACAAACCCATTAACAAATTAAGTTAATTTATATTTATCCTAACGTATGGTAGCATGGAGTTATATTCCTCGTTAGATTCCGGTGGTGAACGGTCAAGGTCACATGATCAAGACAACGGGCAAATCGTTATCACGGTAAAAGAGAAAGGAATTTCTACGTGAACCATCGGGCACTTTGCTGTTATTTAAATAGTAAATAAATATCTAACAGACCGACGAAAATTTAATGGATAAGCAGCATGTCGTAACGCCGCTTGTTTTTTTCATCGATAATTACCGACAAAGTCACCTGATCAATCATAAAAATCATTCGGATTGATATGTCACGACTGTGCTTTGACCATCAATGCACTGTAAAGTTTGATTGGTGTAGCACTAAAAACTACCTTAACGCAAAAACTTAATGTTGATGGAGATGCTGACAAAGTTAATGGACCATGAAAGATTGTAGGCCGCATCCAGTATTTGATGCATGAGTTGAGATGCACTACCTTAGATGCATCCATGGTGCAAGTTAGGTTTGTCTAGCACTTTAGAGTTTCAGAGAAACTAACTTAAACGCAAAAACTTGATGTTGATGGAGATGCTGACAAAGTCAATTTACTATGAAAGATTGTAGGCCGCATCCAGTATTTGATGCATGAGTTGAGATGTACTACCTTAGATGCATCTATGGTGCTAGTTAGGTTTGTCTAACACTTTAGTTTCAGAGAAACTAACTTAAACACAAAAGCTTAATGTTGATGGAAATGGTGTCAAAGTCAATGGGCCATAAAAGGAAGGCCGCATTCAGCATCTGATAGATCGGTTCAGATGTACTACCTCGGATGCACCTATGGTCCAAGTGCGGTTGGTCAAGCACGTATTTCATGACGCCGCCGCGGTCGCCGGAAAAGCAACACCTTATTCTCGCTTCCGCTACTTCGTGGCGGCGAGACCAAATGCACGTCTAAAAACGCCGAAGCAATTAAACCTAGAGTGATACTATAAAACAGAAATAGAACATCGACATTCGAGGCTATCATAAGGACATGGCGTTCGTGAGATTGTATGGCGTGAAATTATGACCATCCGGCTGTTATTTGTAAAAGAATATCCCTTATTTTTGGCATTCCATTCGTTCATAAAATATTTATCGGATTCAATACCAGATGTCTGTACAAGATTTCAACGTGATGAAGTGAGAGAATATTGAAAAGATTAGAGCGAAAGTACTATTGGTCGTATATAAACACCAAGTATTTACGATTAATCATGAAAAATATTCTATTTCTGATCAGACGGTGAAAGAATGCAAATACGAAACCGATTGAAGCATTTTACGATCTCCGATACGACTTGCGGAAAAACGAATCCAATCACCAAGGTATAGATTGTTATTAATGAGTTTGCAGTAAGGTTGTTCAAAATCTGTTTAGCTAAACGCATCGTAGACTTTTCAAAAATGTTAAAAAAATCAACAATAAAAAACAACAAAAAAAAATCCGTGATTTGTGACCGTTCTGAGTCTTTATATTTCGCCTCGTTTTTGATTTCGATCTTTTTTTAAAAATCCTGGATACTGATTGTGTAAATTTTCGTAGCCGATTAGTTTTATTTACAAGATAAGCTGACCAATAATTTCACCATTTTTTTCGTAAACATTTGTATTCTGTACATCACCATTAATTATTTGGAAGAATATCGTTACTTTTCTAGATCAAACTGCCTGATGTGCAGTTTATATCCTCGGCAACATTTACAGGGAAGGCTATAGCTGTAATTAAAAAGACATGATGCATTTATTATTTTGATTATTAGGGTTAACGATCATTTGCTATACCGTATATGTTTCAATGGCTAACTAAAACGGCAGTAAAATGTATTAGTTTGAATGGCTACCATTTGACATGTGTTTTTCTTGATTAAGGTATAGGTTTTTGGGTACAAGTTCTTTAGGATAATGGGTCATATCTTATACAAACGTATGTACAACTAGGCATCAGAGTTGTACGTTTAGACTATTTGTATTTCGCGGTTAAGTCTGGATACATTCATATGTGTTCATCTTTTCATTATAGTTAACGTAATCAGGTTAATTGAGTTGTCTGATTTATGGATTTTAAATTAGCTGTTCAAGCATAAATAACCATGTATTTTATGTGTTCCGTTTGTTACGGCACGGGTTCTCATCCTGCTCAGAAATTGTGCTAAACTTGCTTCCTCCGCAATACAATTTCTCACCCCTGCACGGTTTTTCACCCGAGTGAGAAAACGTGCAAAACTGGCGGACATGGGTTTCACGGTTACTCGCAAGCCACAATCTCTGCCTCCGTTTCTTCATTGTCACACTGTGGGGTTATGATAAACAGATATTTATAAGAGGTGGTTTGCACGTAGTTTTTTAGCTGGCATGACTAATTCAATAGGAATGCCCCGTTTATTTTTGTTTGCCTGCTTTTGTAAGTGAAGCCGCTTAAGTTTAGAAACGATTTACATTTGCATGGCATCATCAAAAGACAACCTACTTGAAAGCGGTGTCGTTGATTGGACTTTAAATGACATGCACCACGAGACACAATTCTTAGCAAATCAGCACGCGTCAAAACGCTGTTCCAGTTATTGAACAAATCTGTGCAGATTACCGATAAGACGGGAATTTTATTTTTTTTAATTTAATTTTCAACGGCTTTAAACGCTAGCACGCATTATGGCGTTTGCTTGCAAAGCTTTGTCATTCAAATAGATCATAAATGCCATACAAAAACTTTTCAATGCTTAATTATTAACAGTTACGCTGCCTTAATTGTGGCTTACCTTAGACATACACTTTGTTTTGCGGCGTATAAGAAGGCAAAATTGATCTGCTTGTCCCCATTGCAACACTTCGTATCTAGATTTACCTGAAATTCCGTACGATTTTAACTTCACCATAAGACCTCTATTATGCCAAACCCTATCAAAAGCTTTAAATATGTCACAGATTACATCACATGTATGTTTTCTTTCATCAAGTGCAATACATGATTGGTGATAAATATCAATGAGTTGATACACTGTTGAATTGCTATGCATAAAACCAGACTGTTATTTGTAAAAAGAAAAACATCTATAAAGAAGCTGTGCAAATGGTTTCAAAATCACTCTTTCAAAACTTTACCAACAGTGGACAGCAATGAAATCGGTATATAGTTCGAAGGAAAATGTCTGTCACCCTATTTTAGCAATGGCATGATATAAGCTAATTTTAATTTATTTGGGGAAAAATCCCTGTTAATGAGGACATATTAAAAATTATTTCGAGGGGAGTACAAGCAGTGTGAGCATTATTTCTTAGCAAATGGTGGCTGATTCATTCCCCACCCGAGGTCTTGCCGAGCTTCAATATCTGTAGAACATCACGTATTTCAGTTGAATTTAATCTAATTGAACTAATTTGATTGTCAGTTTTTGGCTCAATAATCGGAACATCAGTGTTACTGTCATCTACTCTAGTAATGCTACCAAACTTTTTTTTTATTTGTTTATTTTCAAAGTATTTTTCACATTACAATAACATATACATTTCATTATACATAATGAATTCCACTTTCACACATACTTTCATACTAATTAATATTGCTCTTTTTGTAAGTGGTACTTTATTTTTTTGTAATGTTATATTAGAAAGGAAGGAAAATCAGATAAGAGAAACAAGAAAACAAAGAAATAGAGGAAATAAAGATAGGTAAATGGACAGAAAGAAAGACAGACAGACAGACGGAAAGATAGAAAGACAAGAGGAGAAGTACCAGTATTAAACAAACCAATTTAAAGGATAGAAGTCTGGTAATATATAGGTGTCAGTAGTTAAGATAATACCTTGAATGTTTAAATTTTGTCTCTTTTTTTTCAAATAAATTTAAATTAGATCAAACATATAAACAATCGGCAAAATGTAGGTTTAGGAAATATCAATAAGCCTTTTCCATTTTTTCCACTCATTCTGGAAGTTAATGAGATATATTTCGTCTTTACTATTTGCAATATATTTTTGAATACTGTAATGTTCTTTAATTGAAGTTTTAATTCCTTGTATAGATAAAGGCACTTTAAGACATCTTGCCTTGTATTTATACTGTTTTATTATTAAAATAATACTATTGTCACTTTTATTAAGTCCGTTATAGTTATAAAAACCAAAAAGAAATGTTTGTTTATTATAATCAAATGGAATAATCAATGCATCTAATAAAAATTCAAAATTTTGTAAAAGATGTTGTACTTTGTCACATTCCCATAATACATGCTCTATTGTCTCTATTTCTAGTTTACACAGTGTACAGTAAGGGCTATCTACTATTCCTGCCTTAAACAAATATGCATTAGTTGTCAAAATGTGCTGATTAATTCTGTACTGGAACCACTGTAATTTAGTATTTTTCGTAATTTTAAATGGCATTTTACATATTTTTTCCAAACTTCATCATCAAATAGTATCATTTTTACAAAATAAGCTATAAAAATCTCTTATCCCCTTTTTGTTTTTCAAAAACATTTCTATATTAATTGGTAAAAATGGATAGTTAACCTCTACATTTGACATATCTTGTTGTATAATATACTCTCTAATGACAGTAATTAGACGCTGGTATCGTAAAATGTTTGTATTAATATCATAAATCTTTTTGAATTCTTGAAATGTGTAAAAAGCATAGGTATTTATGTCTCTGATTAGATGTTCAATTACAATTATTCCTTTATTGTACCATTCCCTGTAAAATATACTTCTATTTTCTATTGAAATATTTTTGTTATACCAGATGGGCATTTTGAACTTACTGCTAGGGGACTTATATTTTTCAATAATTTTTCTCCATGCCCTAAATACATCAATCCAAAATAGATTTTTTAGTTTTATTTTTACATTTTGAAATGTAATCAGTTCCACAATTTGCCAGAATGTTTTTATCACAATATAATTTTAAAATCACTTGCCATTTACCAGAATTCATATATAACCTCCTAACCCACGTTAATTTTAACGAGTCAATAAACGACTGTACATGTAACATTTTAAGACCCCCTTTTATATAATCTTTAACAATGACATCTCTCTTAGCTTTATCTATTTTAATTTTCCACAGAAAATTAAAAAGCTCTATATTTATTTTTTTAAGAAAACAATCATCTGGATTTGGTAAAGAGATAAAAAGGTGATTGAATTGTGAAATTAATAATGATTTTATGATATTATCCTACCAACAGGAGTCAATAAATAATACTACCAAAATAGTTATTTAATAATTCAGCTTTATCTTCACCTCTAGTAACTATATCATTAGTAATATGATAGATTTAGGTAGGTATTGGTAGCGACGTATCAGACGTTTTTAGTTAAACCTTTAATAAAATTCCAACAATACTTAGAATCATAAGATGAGTAACCATCAATAATATCATAAACGTTTTCATCAAAAGTAACACGTCCGTGCTTTTTCGTTATTAACTTTTTTCGCTGGATTTTAATTTATTAATATATAGGAGACGTTTGGTTGACCACGCAATTTTATACAACCTCTCTCCAATTCCCAAGGTTTTTTTTCTAAGTTCAGAGGTCATCCATGGTTTATCATTAGGTTTTTTATTTACTTTTTAGGAATACATTAATTGGCAATCGTTAAAAAATGTCCGTAAAACGATCACAGGCTAAATTAACCGAGTCACAATTATAAAAAATATCAATCCAATAATGATTAGATATAAGTTCATTGAATTTTCAAAGTTTGCACTCTATAGACTGGTTTAAAAAGACAAGGAAGATTAATGGAAGCAGTACAACCATCGTGGTCATTAAATGTTCTATCAACAGAAAGTACAGACGAGTCAATGCAAAATATAGAGTCGGATAAAAGTATACGATCTCGTAAGCTAGATCTAATACGTCCAGAACGAGTAGGATCTTTTACAACATTAGTAAGTGATAAGGAGTTAATGATGTCAAAAAGAACCTGATTATTTGAAGCATTGAAGAAGTCAACATTGAGGTCCCTTGTTACGACTTCATTAGGAAAGATATCTAGCGCATTGTTTATAGATGACCTTAAATTTTGCAAAAATAGTAGGATAGAATTTTCTGATCTATAAGCTGTTGCAACAATGTAAGTCGAGTGGGGTAGGATATTTTTTGTCCATATTACCCCATCACCAGGGTATTCCAATTCTGGTAAACGATCGACTTTCAAAAGATTATTTTTATATACCAAAATACCCCACCCCCGCAAAATTTCTATCAATTCGAAAGGCAGAAGGAAAATCATCAATGCATAAATCATCAGTAGTAACCCCCTGATCATCTAAATGAGTTTCAGTTAGATGCACAATGTCGTTTTCATCACTATGTCTCAATGCAGTCTAATTTATGTCTAACACTCCTAATAATTATATGAAATATAGAAAGGTCGCCAACTCTCGGGCAAGGATTGGGCTCAACATCCATATGATGTGATAATAGCATTAACAAAATGATTGAAAACTCGAAATATCTGAAAAACGAAATCGATATAATATTTAACTGAATAATTAACTAAGAAAGATAACTATGCAATTGGTGGAGTACTTTAAACCAAGAATTAAACCAAAACAAAAGAATCTGCTGATCCATGAGAAATTTGACCCACTGATCCCGTAATGATGGATGAAACTTGAGTAGGGGTCGGCGGTGAGGTACCTTGTGAAACGCCTTAGAGAGTCTAATAGGAGCATGTCGATTTAGTAGTTTTTATTTAGGCTCATAACAAGAACTTCTACGATAAGGATAAGTTTCGCAGGATCGCTGTTACCTTAGTTAGAGATGATGCGGTGGTGGTAAAAATGGTCCATTAGGCTGCTGTGTACGATGTGGTCCATTAACTTGCTGCATACAGATGTCAGGGACACCGGTCTGTAGTTGTTGGCCTTGTGTTTGTCCCCCTTCTGGTATCTTGGCGTAATGTACGCTTTCCTACAGTATTTGGGGACAGAACCGCTGCTGATGGATGACTGGATCACCATGGTCAGCATTGGGGATATTGATTGTGCGGTCAGTTTCAGGAGACGTGCTGGTATGTCATCTTACACTGTTGCTTTCTTCCCTATATGTTTTGGAGGAGTTAAATGACACCTGATTGTGATGTTGGGGGACTCGGCTACGGTGCGCGGTCCCATATCTGGTAGATAGCGGTGATTCTCTTGGTTGAAAGCGGAACAGAATCTCCGACTTCATCTTGGGGTCAATTATAAGTAGGCCATCCTTCTTCAGGGGAGACATTCCTAACATGTCTGTCCGCTTTCTCTTGATGTCGGACCAGAGCCGCAAGCACTTTCCGTCATCGCTTGTCATTAGGTCATTGAGGTATGCACTGTGTGTTGATCTGTATTCCTGCTGTACCTTGCGTTTGAAATCATCGTAAGAATTGTACTTGCTGCCCCCAATTGCATGATGGTAAGAGGCGACTAAATTTGGTACCTTATCTCTTCTTTCCTTTCTAAATAACTTGCTTCTTCCTAATGTCTCCCTTGACAATGCCTCACTTTTGGCCATTTGTTGAGCGTTCGCCCCTGTGAGGAAGGCTTTGGGTTCTGTCCCCTGGCCGAGACATACCAAAGTCTTTAAAAATGGTAGTTTATACTCCTGCTTAACGCTCAGCAAATTAGGAGTGGGACGACTGGTTCGCCCGTTGTCAGTATAATGTGACCGGGTGGGGCGTCCTGCTGGGTGTCTTCGGCAGNAACAAACAAACAAGCGTTTGAAATCCCAGTACCGTTCCCAGACCTTGCGTTTCCCAGTCGGCCTGGCCTTGTTGAACGCTCTCTGCTTCCTCCTCGACAGACGTTTGATGTTCCTGGTGATACATGGCTGACTTCATCTGCTTGATGTCATCTTCGATGCTACCAAGTCAAGGAGTTCGTCACAAGAGATTTTAAACTTGCTCCATAACCTGTTAACATCGTCACTTGGATTGGATGATTCTAGGAAGTCGCTTGATAGTCAGTCTTATGTGTCCTGTATCAGCTAAGAGTCCAAATTGTCCCACGAGTAGATTTTACGCTTTGCGTCGGGACGTTGGTATGGGACGATTTGTGAGGAATGCATCCAAGATGTTGGAGCCATGTGTGGGGAAGTCAACAAGTTTGGAAAGCTTTAATCTTGAGTTTGGAAAACATTTTTTGTCCGTTCACATATATGTCAAACGAATCTGAAATAAATATGGTTACCTTGTTACTACTGGATATTCAAAGCTGGTCAAGGTAATTGATTTAAACAAACATATTCATGTGTTATCTAAGCAAGCGGCAAGCGACAGAAACTGTCACTCTATTCCTTGATATCACTAATTCAAACTTATTTGATGACGGACTAATGTTTTCCTTCGACACTTGGTTATTTAAATTAAAAAAACTCGGAGAGAGTGGATATAAAAGCATCGTTGAGAGGTATTGGGTAGCGGTGGCCATTGATGGGCATGGTCTTTTATGCGAGTGTGTTGATTCCGCGATGCACTTACACATATTGTTGGCGTAGTCCGTGTCATTATTGGTAGGTCGGTTAACACCCATGATGAGAGTACTTGAGCTGATGTGGCATGTAACGCTGGTTGTCACAGACTCGGTGCCATAGTTGTTAACGTCAACGCTAGTAAATCGAGTGTCATCCTAGCGGCTAACAGCAATTCGCCGTAACTAGTACTCCGGTCTTTGCAGGCCACTACATGGTGGCTGCTGGAAAAAGCTCTGAGCTGTAGATGTCTGTTTTAAGCCATTTATCGGTGTCAACTGTGATATCTGGGTCTACACTATCAATCGAATTACCAAGCTGCTCTTTTTTGTAACATATACTTTGAAAGTTTATGGTGAGCATTGTTGATGGTATTTGTATGGTTCTTTGTTCTTACGGGGGAGGAACGGTGGGGATGGGCCAGGGGGTGTTGCCTTATTTGTCCGAACTTTACCGAGGGTGTGGCTTCTGGAGAGGTCCTTGTCATTATGGAACCATAGAACGAAGTGTGCACCTTGAATACTGCTGCTGGTCATCATATTCTACTAATAGTTTGTCAGCAGTTTCTGTCGGATACCTTATTTGAGCGTCCTGTTTGTTGATAACAGCCTGTAAAAGAAGCAATGCCTCTTCTACCTTATTTTCCGAGTGAGGCGCAGAACTTACCGCGAGGGCCTGAGCGATAGCACGATCTACTGCTGGCTTCATGGAATTAAGTGACAGGTTCGAATCTATAGAACTTTGCGAGGGTGGGAGCCAGAGTTTCCGCGAATTTATTTAGAAGTTCAGGTGAGAACATGATTGATGTAGCAGCTTTGGATGACATATCAGATGGGTAGAATTTAGAGTGGTCACTACTCATCGTGTTTTCGTCCATAAGCTGGTGGTGATCTTAAGGAGAGGTGAAAACCAGAGCTTCTTCGGGAGTAATAGCTCAAAGTGAGGTAGATTCAGAGTTTATAGAGCAACGTACCTGAGTGAGGACCCTTTATACCGGTTTAACTGGCTATAGATAGAATCCAGGTACGCGTACATGTAGAGTTAATGTATACAACTTATCTTCGTTAGGGCAAACTTGATTTTGGTTGCCGGGTTTTTGCTTGCCGCCGGCATGCTACATTCAAGCGAGGCGGCATACTTGCAATATGGCCGACACAAGTCACAATGATGATGTTGTTGTGGCTTTTACTTGCGTCGAAGAGTTATTAGACGAAGATTAAGATGAAGCAATGCTCGCACTGTCAACAGGATGTCTGTCAATGATGTACTATTGCAAGCTTATTTAATGAAAATGAATATCATTACATTTATAATTACTTATCACACCGACTTCTTACACACTTGTTTACAAATAAATCATTGAATCATTTAAAAAAATATACGTTGGAGGAGACCATCCTTCCTTTTTGTTTGCTATGGATTTTTATATTGGGCCACAAGCATCAACATTAAACTAAAAATACTTTTTATACATCGGCCCCGCCAACGCACACACACACACACACACACACACACACACACACATACACACACACACACACACACACTCTCTCTCTCTCTCTCATTTATAATAAAATCACAAAATGTCACAAAATGTCACAAAATGTCACAAATTTCTTTCTTCATGTATTAGAAGTGCTTCACTTTGAATAGAATATTGGACACTACATCCTCCTCGGCCATTTTCCAAACCGCATTATGCGGCTGAAATGTTCTTTCGACAAAAGTTACTTATATGTACGAATGTAATAAAAATGAAAGCACATTCAATTTACATTTTTGATGTGGCAGAATAGATATAATCAACATATATTCGGATATTATGTGGTGTAGATAATTCGGTTCCAAAATAATTGTCAGGCTGGACAATCGTCAATTATTGTCATTTTCTCATTCTCTTTATACACATAAAACACGCACATTCATTCACTATATCTTAAAGGTTCTGGGGTTTTTTCACCGTAAACATCTACACTTTGATGTGAGGTGACACAATACAGACGTACATATTTCCAAGTCATTACATTTACCTGAAACATAATAATTCTAGGTTTCCCATAATGTCATAAAAGCTATGTTATCATTTAAAGGTGTCTAGTATATGCATCGAAATTTTGGCAAAACCACTTATAACGTTTACCAAGTATAGCTAACGGTTTCGATTTCATCTCAATTTCTTTGGTATATTTTCAGATCCAGAAATCAACGCCATAAAACGGTCATCTACCTCAAAAGTACAGTTCCCCAGTATTTACCAGACACGTTCACGCGCTTTTTCAGAATGTCCCCACAGTGCGTTGAAGTTCTCCTTCAGCATTTTGCTACGTGTTGGCAGTTAGAACGTAGACTTTATTAGGGGGTCGTATGCAAGTTCACTCTGAAAAAGGCGGTATTGATGACAACCAAAGAAACTGTCCTTAAATTAGTGACACGTTTAGTGTAACAGAATTTACATTTTTGAAATATAAAAAAGGGTTATAGGTGCCTATATGTGATGTGTAGATATAGATATAATTTCCCAAACATAATTGGAGCAGTGGATGGCTCTCATATTACAATGAATCTACGTCATCCAATCGCTGGTTCTATTCTGCAGTTTACAAGGTGTTTGAAAGCAAGACGTACAGTTCAGGAACATAAATATTGGATGGCCTGGACGTGTACACGATGCTACGCAATTCTCAGTTGTGGTCGTCAAGGGATGCTCTGTGTCACCAAAGCCGGTACCATATCCTAGGTGATGGAGCCTATACCATAAGGAGATGGCTACTTGGCCCATTTTAGCATACGGCGAATATCACAGATCAGCAGAAATACTACAATAAATATTTCTCGTCAAAGAGACAAGTTATAGAACGTGCTGTTGGCCTTATTAAAGGTCGATTTAGGAGAACGCGTCTTATCACCATAAAAAGTATTGAAGGTGCTTGCAGATGCATGCAGCTTGAGTTTTGCACAATATGTGTATCGACTTATGGACACCTTAGCAGGCACACAGGACAACGATGATCAGCCCCAGAAAGGTATTCATGAGGGTACTCTGGCGGGTAAATTGAAAAGGCCAGAGCTTTGACCAATGAACGTTCACATTGAATGCAAGTTTGGGGGAATTGCCCATCATACTTGCTGATTTACAATCTGTTATCACATAACTGACCCATTTTACTATGTCATACGGCCATGTCATAAATATGGTATTACACATGTGTAATAAAACCTTAAGGTGCTACAATTGGTCAAAACCGTGAGAACATATTCCTTCGCCGCTACAAAAGTTTGAACTTTAGTAACTTATTTTTGTCTGAAATAGTTCTATGTTTTTGCTTTTAAATGAATTCGAAATGTCTATTTTGTCATTATTATTTTCATTGCATTTAGAATTGTTCTTTATTTAAAATAATTAATCTGGAACTACTTTGCACCGCGCGGAAAGACAATAATGTGATCGGAGTGCTTTATTTTTGACCTCTTAAAGAGTCAGCTGATACATGTAACACATAATTGTGTTTGAAGTTACTTTTCAAATTATGATGTAATGTGATAAATAGAATCTTACATTCGTGTCAATGTCATATTGAAGTTATTAAACTCGTTCAATAAATTCAATTTGACATGGACACTCGTCTTAGATCCTCTATATATGAATTCACATATTGTCCGATGGTGAACTTGTGTAGTTGCATGTTTCCACTAAGTGATTCTGTCAATAAACAGTTCATGTGCTTTAAAAACACAGGACTATTTAAGTTTTCAGTTCATGATTTCATATCAACGATCTTAGATAATCGCATTAGAAAACCAATTATTGGTAGGTTTTGACAAATTCTGTAACACTCCGATGAGACTATTAAAGGTTGCCATTTTTCTGCATGACGTCGCTTTCCTTCCTATCTCATCACAGAAGGCTCATGTCGGATTAGTTCTTTTTAAAACACAACAGACTATTTAAATTTTCAGTTCATGATTTCATATCAACGATCTTAGATAATCGCATTAGATACACTCCGATGAGACTATTAAAGGTTGCTATTTTTTCTGCATGACGTCGATTTCCTTCCTATCTCATCACAGAAAGCTCATGTCGGATTAGTTCTTTGAAGTCGACCTCCTGTCCGCTCTTTCTTTATTTACTTGCAGGCCGTCCTTTCACAAGATTAAATAATGTGGAAATATTACAGAACAAGAATTATCCAATGTAATTGTCTTTCTTTATTCAGGATTAAGAAAACCTTTAGTTTGTTTGTCAGATTCATTTCTTATATCAAATGAAAACATACTAGTTACCACTAGACATCAGGAAAATTCTATTATTAGCCTTTAGCAACTAAGATGACAAGATTTATTAATAAACATTTCATGACAACATTATGTTTTATTAAACAGAATGTAGTCTTTAGCAATTTTGATAACATTTGCACAAGATTTATTAATAAACATTTCATGACAACATTATGTTTTATTAAACGGAATGTCGGGATGCCTAGGGGTCGGATCTGACAGATTTAATCAGTGATATTGTATCAAGTACATTCTAAAATCTATATCTATTTCCAGACAAAACAGTGGGAGGATATTCAGTGAAAACTCATAACGTATGTCAAATCTGACAGTGTAATTATATTCGACCAATCATCAATAAGAATGACAAAAACCAATGCAAACCTTTCTTACCTGCTGATTGTGGGCCTATCCTCTCGGTGTCATCACTTTCAGGTTCTGCAATCACATTTTACGAAATAGATATGTAGTACGCAATGTATCATTAAAATCTTGCGAGAGCTTCCAGTTTGAAAGCAGTGGACGGTTTCTGTTTATTTTAGCGAGACTGTCGATCAAGATTGAAAAATTGTCACGGAAATAATTAATCTATTATTTAATGTGATTGGAAAAAACATTATGATTCATTTTATCACATGACTTTTTCTTTCATTTCCGTGTGTGTAACAGAGCTGTCTCGGCAAAGAAGACGAGGCAGTTCACTTGTTTTTATTACACATCATGTTGTTAATCATATTTTTGTACAGGGGTGCTGCAACTCTCTCAAACATCATGCTCTCATACTGTCAGTTGTGTCGTTTAACACGAAAATAGGCTTAACATTTGATACAATATCTGTAGCAGTTAATTTACACTATATCGTTATGATAACGGTAGTACAGTATTAGCCTAGTACTACAGTATAGTACTAATAATATATTTTAACAGTAATCAATTATTTACATACCTAAGAGTAGTAGTTATAATTATTTCCCTAGAAGTAGAAGTTATCTCCCTTGGATAAAGCGTTGCTACAGTAGTGAAGGTTTAAGAACAAATATTTTCGTGGCCAAAGCTACAAGATTGTCTGACATGAACGTCTTTCGCGCTCCCTTTTATACCTTTCTCACATGATCACATGATCCATCTCAACCAATCAAATCGCTTCTCACATCAACTCTCACAAAAGGTTCCTCTCCCTCTCGCATTATAAATCTAGTATTAACAAAGTTACAATTTCCTAACACGTGTCCTCTTTCTGTCCTTATTCTTATAATTATAATTAAAAGTGATTAAATCAGTGAGGAAAAGCTAAAACACAAAACTCATAAAAAGCAAACACTTTCGGTCTCAGTTTGTCTCGCAAGAATAGCAGACGACATGCGTAATGTAACACAAAAATGGCGCCATAAGGCTAGAAAGATAGTTTTAATGATTATTACTATCATAATAAATCTTTAACATTTCACGTATAATTAAACTTGTAGATAATATTTAAATATCAGCAACATTCATATGATTTTATCATCTAGCTTATAAATAGACACAGAATTTCTTTTTCAAGGCCTAGCTTTACATTACATTCCAATCAGCAACTCACTTCCGGTTTACAAGCAGCTTCACACTGGCTAAATATAAGCAACAATTCAACAAGTTCTCGATGGCGGTTCGATATAAAAGGTATGTTAAAACGATGATAGAATATACCGCGTCTCGGTGTCCTTACTTTCTTCTAGTAATGTCCTAAAATATATATGTCGACAGTACTCCCTTGCATTACGTAGTTGATCCAGTTCTTCACATAAACTGGTTGATCGACAGTTCTTCACTTAAGAAGTAGAAGTTTTAAATAACTAGTGGCATGCTTGTTTGTTCACTACACTATTTCATGTCCAGGTGTGTATGATAGGGAAATTCCACCTGAGAGTATTTTAAATTTGGTACAACCCGAGGCTTTGCCGACGGTTTTACCAAATTTGAAAATATCAAGGGTGGAATTTCCCTATCCTTCACCCTTGGGCATTAAAAAGTATTTTTCTATCATTCCAACTACCAGAATAAGCTCAGAAACCACGAAATTGGGTTTGGACTGGCTACCATTTTAAAAATATCAATTTTCCCCCAAAGCTTTTTTGACAAAAAACAAATTCGTCAGCGAGATTTAGCATACCTCATATTTGCAAACATAGTTTGCGCAAAAAAAAAACTCATCTTTCTAACGTGTACGTTAAATATATCGTTAAAGGTTTTGATTTCATCACGTTGCCTTTTCCGCATTGCGCCATCGGTGTTTTCCCCAAATTCGTGACGTCACGTCATTGTTGAGCCATTGTGATGTCATGTCATGTCATGTAAAATGTGGTGTAGGATTAATAGAATATTCCCCTACCCTGAGGGTGTGACAGAGAAATCTCCAACCCGAGGGGTGATGATTTTCTGTTGTCTGTGTAAGACAACTAAAAAAAATCATCCCGAGGGTTAGAGATTTCTCTGTTAAACCCTTAAGGTAGGGGATGAATATTTTTCTCCCATCCTATTATTTCAGTCAAAACTCCACCGACAGTAGCGTAAACAAAAAACACATGTGGAGTATGAATATCGTCATTCACTTTTGATGACGTCACAATTACCGGTGACGCATTTTAATGACGTCACAATTGAACACGTGCTAATCGGCACGAACTGATCTTTCACGGCTAAAAAGGGAGACACACCTGTGAAAGGTGGGAGAAAGAAATGTCCTACCCCTTTCTTACCCTGGACAGCTCTATCTTATACACACGGAAATGAGAGAATAACCCGTGATAACGCTACACATCGTTATGGATAGCTAGGTAGTACGATGTCTTGGCTGACTTGGCTATAGGCGCCCATACAAATATTTACATTTTCTCAGCAAGTTCCTTCCTTTCTCCTCCGTCTCCCTCTTCTATTCCCTCACTCCATACTTTATCCCTTCTTATGATTTCCCCACCATTTCTTCGTCTGCTGGATAACCGAACTACTCGGTAGTGAAGTGGACGTAAAACCAATCAATCAATCAGCAAGTTCCTGTATGAGCACACTAACATAAGAAATTGCGTTCATAGCAATTGGATCGGCGTCGTTTCGGAGCTTCTCCTCCCGCCTCGATTAACACTAGACAACCACTAGAGGCAAACAATTTGATGACGTAAGGCTGTTACAGGACTCTCGCTTGCACTGACGACATAAACACTTCAATATCGGAAATATAAGGGAATATCTATATTCAGCTCAATGATAAGTAAAAATTTAGAATGTAAATATAAGGATTGAACGGAATTTCTTCAATGTTCATGCCGGCATGAACACAAATCGGTTACATACATATTTACCATGTAGTCCTAGAGAATATGTATGTAATGTCTTTGCGTTCATACCGGCATGAAATTGAAAAAAGAAATCTTATGTTTGATATTGCGTTTTTTCGTATTGCAGAGTTATCTGCTCTTGTGAACAGGTATTGATTGTTACGTTATTAGTTTGTGCGAGAACATTAAATTACGTCATTTTCTCAAAAGATTATGACGTTACTCTCACAAACAAATGACGTAACAATTAATACCTGCTCACAAGATCAGATAACTATGCAATACGAAAAGACGGAATAGACTGTATTTGTTATAAATCAAATCCTCCCAAAACATCAATACTTTTTCTAAAAAAGGGGATATAGCTATATTGACATTCATCTAATTTTAAGCTCACATGGTCCGAAGGACCATAGTGAGCTTATTCCGTGGCGCAGCGTCCGTCGTCCGTCGTCCGTCGTCGTCGTCCGTCGTCAACTTTTTCTTTAAACCCTATCTCCTCCTAAACGCAAAAGAGGATTTCAACCAAATTTGGTCTGAAGCGTCACTTGGGGAGGGCAAACATTTCTTAAATAAATGAGGCCAGGGGGGCAGGGCCCTGAAGGGGAACTTAGCTAAATTTGCTTTAAAACGCATCCCCTCCTAAACAACAGAGAGGATTTTAACCAAATTTAGTTTGAGGCATCAGTAGGGGTGGGCAATCATTTCTTAAATAAATGAGGTTGGTTCGACCCCTGAGGCCAGGGGGGCAGGGCCCTGAAGGGGAACTTAGCTAAATTTGCTTTAAAACGCATCTCATCCTAAACAACAGAGAGGATTTTAACCAAATTTAGTTTGAGGCATCAGTAGGGATGGGCAATCATTTCTTAAATAAATGAGGTTGGTTTGACCCCTGAGGCCAGGGGGGCGGGGCCCTGAACTAAATTTGCTTTAAAACACAGCTCCTGCTTAACGCCAGAGAGGATTTCAACCAATAATTTCCTAAATAAATGGGACTGGTTTGATATTTGACCCCTGGGGCTAGGAAGACCGAGCCCCAAAGAGGAAAATTATCTCATATTTTGCTTTAAGACGCTAATATCCCCTAATTGCCTAAGTGGATTGTACAAAATTTGGTCAAAAACATTATTGATAAAGAACAAACATTTCTTAATTGAATGAGGTTGATTTGACCCCTGCGGTCCTAAGAAATGGTACAGTCAGATAATAGATTATCATATTCTATGGTGTAGTTTTCATAAATTGTTAAAAATTGGTCTCTAGGTTTATAAAAGCTTATAGTTGAATGAAAATCAAAGTATTGTCTAATTACACCCTGTAATATGACATATTAATTATTTCAAAATCTGTCAACATTGCAACTCAATGGAGGCCTCTGATTAGTTGAAAGTCAGATATTGTGGTCCCAGTTGGGTAAGAACATAGATTTTGTCTGGTTTTGAGGAAATTTCATATAAAGATGTACTAATGCATTCAGTTGTAATGACTTAAATATAAAACCAGGTGAGCGATACAGGTCCAATGGACCTCTTGTATTCTTTGCACATGAAAATGGGACTGTGCACGTGTGAATAGTGCAAGTATATGGTAGGTGCTACCGGAGTACGTCATTTAGGCGACACCCAAAGAGTGTTTTCGGTATCTTAAGTATTAAACTATTAAACATCAAGTATGTTCAAAATTAAATATCTCATTTACCCTGACCTTTTTATAATAAGATATATTTTTTGAATTCTTATATTATTCTTACCATTCCAATTCATTAGTCGCCATTTTGTGTACCACTCTACCTGTCTCTCCAGTCCGGCGAAACTTCTTGTCCAACGGCACGTGCCGAACTTGCTCGCGCATTTAAGGGACATCATCAAGTTGTAGTACCGTCGGTAACCGGCAATACTGGCACGCCAGAATGAAGTTTTAGTGCCGGCAATACTGACACGCCAGAATCAAGTTGTGGTGCCGGCAATACTGGCCCGCCAGAATCAAGTTGTAGTGCCGGCAATACTGGCACACCAGAATCAAGTTGTGGTGCCGGCAATAATGGCACGCCAGAATCAAGTTGTGGTGCCGGCAATACTGACACGCCAGAATCAAGTTTTGGTGCCGGCAATACTGGCACGCCAGAATCAAGTTGTAGTGCCGGCAATACTGGCACGCCAGAATCAAGTTGTGTTGCCGGCAATACTGGCACGCCAGAATCAGGTTGTGGTGCCGGAAATACTGACACGCCAGAATCAAATTGTAGTACCGGCAATACTGGCACGCCAGAATCAAGTGGTGGTGCCGGCAATACTGACACGCCAGCATCTAGTTGTAGTGCCATACTGGCACGCCAGAATCAAGTTGTGGTGCCGGCAATACTGGCACACCAGAATTAAATTGTGGTGCCGGCAATACTGACACGCCAGCATCAAGTTGTAGTGCCATACTGGCACGCCAGAATCAAGTTGTGGTGCCGGCAATACTGACACGCAAGAATCAAGTTGTAGTGCCGGCGATACTAGCACGCCAGAATCAAGTTGTAGTGCCGGCAATACTGGCACGCCAGAATTAAATTGTGGTGCCGGCAATACTGGCACGCCAGAATCAAGTTGTGGTGCCGGCAATACTGGCACGCAAGAATCAAGTTGTGGTGCCGAAAATACTGGCACGCCAGAATCAAGTTGTGGTGCCGGCGAAACTGACACGCCATAATCAAGTTGTAGTGCCGGCAATACTGGCACGCCAGAATCAAGTTGAAGTGCCGGCAATACTTGCACGCCAGAATCAAGTTGTGGTGGCGGCGAAACTGACACGCCATAATCAAGTTGTAGTGCCGGCAATACTGGCATGTCAGAATCAAGTTGCGGTGCCGGCAATACTGACACGCCAGAATCAAGTTGCAGTGCCGGCAATACTGGCACGTCAGAAACAAGTTGTGGTGCCGGCAATACTGACACGCCAGAATCAAGTTGTAATGCCGGCAATACTGACACGCCAGAATCAAGGTGTAGTGCCGGCAATACTGGCACGCCAGAAGCAAGTTGTAGTGCCGGCAATACTGGCACGCCAAAATCAAGTTGTGGTGTCGGCAATACTGGCACGCCAGAATCAAGGTGTAGTGCCGGCAATACTGGCACGCCAGAATCTTGTTGTGGTGCCGGCAATAATGACACGCCAAAATCAAGTTGTGGTGCAGGCAATACTGGCACGCCAGAATCATGTTGTAGTGCCGGCAATACTGACACGCCAAAATCAAGTTGTGGTGCCGGCAATAATGGCACGCCAGAATCAAGTTGTAGTGCCGTCAATACTGGCACGCCAGAATCAAGTTGTAGTGCCGGCAATACTGGCACGCCAGAATCAAGTTGTAGTGGCGGCAATACTGGCACGCCAGAATCAAGTTCGTCCTTAGTCTCTTGTGCATCGTTGACAGCAAACACTTAAAAGAAATATGTCCTAGAAATATGGATTTGTTTTTTTAAATCACCACACGAGAAGCACCGCCCACCTTCGCTTGACCATCACGTGATCTCTAAAAATGGTGTTTTACCTACTTTGGAACTTATAACACCTGTGCAAAGTTTGGGAAAGAATTGTCCTGATGTGTATCTCTGTATGTTATTGCAGGAAGCGACTAAAGCAGAACTCCTTCCAATGGGACAATGAAGAAATCAACATTGATCGACTGTTACGACAACGTACCAAACTCAGGACTTACATCAGTTAATTTTCTCTTTTACATACTCTAAAATTATCTCTACAGTTTGCTTTCCAATTCATATCGAATCAAAAAATCCTAGCTTTTTAGCCGGCATTTTATCCAAATTATACTATCGTTTCGAATGAATTGAGAAATCAAATCGATTTTTCGGTATACGACTGCAAAACTCCTTGAAAATTGGTTTACCAAGTAGTGTTTTGGATAAAATTGAAAACAATTATATGAAAAGAGCAATAATCTGCTCTGACTCGCTGTCCTTACTGCAAAGTTTTGAATATTAGAATAGTCTCATACAGAACATTATCCTTGGTATTAAAGTGATACTAATGTCCTGTCGCTTGATGTTAATCTGGTTACACGGTCATGTCGATTACTCCGATTTTAAATATTCAGAGCAAATTTGATTAAATCGGATTGGCCATATAAATAACTCGAAGAAATTGATAAGTGACTTTCAATTCAACGTCATGTTTGTTATTGCAATAAGCAGAGGTGTCTGCCGAGATAGACGTATATACTACTGTATATGCCCCTGGTTGTACGCAAATGTCATTCAAGAGTAATGAAAAGTTTGTTTGGTACAGTTTCTGTGTAATCAATACATGATTATTTATACAGAAAGATATAATATCATGTTTTACAACCATTTCGTTTGCTTTTTATGTTTTTGTTTTCGTTTTTGCATTCTCTTTATAAACGTCTATTTTAATGTCGTTTTGCTTCAAACGACTGACGTTGTCAATGCGTCTTAATCATTACTACACAAGTCAACACATATCCTCGACACTCCAGGGGTTACTCTTACTTTCGCTCTCTGCGCCTCTGGAATATGTCATGAAAAATTGAAGGCTCTGTGTGTGCCACCTTGTGGATGAGATGTACATTAAAATAATCCCTCGGTAGCGTACAACACGGTAAAATTGACTGGTTTGAAGTCGGATGTCGCTCCACTGTAATCTTAAAAAAGACAGGTATCATACTAGCGATAGAACAGGTATCTTTACCCAAGACCAATCAAGTGTCTGGCCGCGTGCCTTTGAGTCTGTTATGACATTGCTCTAGGGGTGCAGAGAGCGAAAGTGAGAGTACCCCCTGGAGTGTCGAGGATGGTTAAAACACAACACACCACGTCCAAACAGAATTCAGTTAAACCAACCGTAATGGTACGTCAAATACTGACACCGATAATAAGACAGGAGAATGTGAAACCCTTGCCGAGACAACACTGTGGCTTCAGATCTTATATTACAGGCATCGATGACAATATAAATCATGTCTTGCTAATACATAACCAGTGACGATCACTGTGGTCATGATCACTGTCACTGGTATTGACGATCACTGTCACTGGTATTGACGGTCATGATTACTGTTACTGGTATTGACGATCACTGTCACTGGTATTGACGATCATGATCACTGTGGTCATGATCACTGTCACTGATATTGACGATCACTGTGGTCATGATCACTGTCACTGGTATTGACGATCACTGTCACTGGTATTGACGATCACTGTCACTGGTATTGACGATCACTTGGTCATGATCACTGTCACTGGTATTGACGATCACTGTCACTGGTATTGACGATCACTGTCACTGGTATTGACGATCACTGTCACTGGTATAAATTCATCCAGTGATTCTATAACATGTAAGAGGTAACATTACAGTAAACCCAAGAACAGTCCTGGTTTGATAGAGATTGTAGGATGAGGAGAGAACAGTTGTCACAAAGCTAACAAGAGATCCCAGAGGGATCTTGGCGCCCATCTTTGTACCATTTTCATTAGTTCTTTGTCAGTTCGATCTTTTCTATTCTTTCCTCTAATCTGTTTGATCGAGTCATGTCAACAGCAAATGCACCTTGAGGTAACTTTTGATCTAAACTTAATACTGATGTGTATGAAAGCCAACCTTCAAACTGAGTTTGTCATTTCACATATTTACTTGTACAGTACTTAATGTGAGAGAAATAGAATCGATCATTGCAATATGAGAAAGATCTGTTTAGTTCTTCTTTTAATCCATGTTGTTTTTATGATCTGTCTCAAAATATAACATGTACAACGAGAGATCAAGGGGAACCTACATATAAAATTTGAGAAAGATCCCTCTGGTACTTCCCGAGAAATAGCGATAACAAACCTACACTATCAAAATCCAAGATGGCTGCCTGTCGGCCATGTTGTTTATCCGATCAGTCTCAAAAGTTGCCCTGCACAGCTAATGACCAAGGGGAACCTACATATAAAATGTGAGAAAAATCCCTCTGATACTTCCCGCGAAATACTGATAACAAACTTTTAATATCAAAATCAAAGATGATGGTAGGCTAAAATTAAAGAAATAAATATAGAGCTAAAGATATCATCTATGGAAAGACATTAGCGACTCTTTGGTGTGAAATCATGGTGATATGGAAATAACTTGTAACACGATATACGAAAGGCAATCATTTGAGTTTGATGAACATTTCCATGGAAGTCGAAAACAAATCACATTTCAATTTAACTCTGGCAGCGCGTTTTTGAAGTTTTTCAATTTTTGCAATTTGGTTATGTTAGGCATTTCCCGAAATATTTTAACAATAATCGGAGTGAAAATTAATAAAGCAACTGTAGAATATGATACAAGATGACTCGGTTAAAAACGGTCGAATGCGTCTCATTTGGAAAATTGGAAAAGATAAAAAAAGATATCTGCAATTTGTTTGTCCCATGTTAACCAGCCATCTATTGTAACTCCGATGAATTTTTCACTATTGATAAAAACTGACAGTTGCTCATTTTGTCTACGTTTTCTTTGAGATGTCCAAACTAACATGGCCTTTGTCTTCTTTGTGTTAATAAACATTTTGTTATCATCACACCATTTCTGAATGTGATTGGCATTTTCGTTTAAGTTTGTATTGATAATATCAACAGCTGTACGATCTGTGAGCGGCCGTGTCATTAGCCTACAGATTCGTTGATGCGTTCTTGTGACGAGCGGTAAATCATTCACGTGCATGATGAACATTAAAGGCCCTAGGATTGATCACTGAGCGACACCGACTGTGAGGCGTTGAGGATCATTTAAGGCTTTTTTGAAGTCAACTGTCTGAAAACAATCTTTGAAAAAAAATGTCATGGTATCTGTAGAACAGCCGTACAAACTAAATTTATGAAGTAAAATAGTGTGTTCTACAAGATCGAAGTTCATTAGTCTACAAAGTATCGGTGCAATTGTTTTGGCGTATCATTTCAAAATTGTGCATCAATCTTGTCGAGGCCTGTTGCTTTCGTGGAATCTATGTTTTTTTTAAAAAAAAATCAACAAATATTACTTCAATTTTTGGTATATCAAAGTTATCTCCGAGTTTTCCTTCTGTGATTTTTTTGAGAATCAACATAGTTTCAGAGGAGCAATTTTCCTCTGCATCATTCACATACTGCAGTGGGGGATCCAGAGGTTTTTTGAGGCTTTAGGAAACCCCCCAACCCCGAGAATTTTCTACACAAATCATGTATTTTCACCATTTTCCTCAATTTTTCTCCACATGGAAACCCCCCTCTGGACATTTAGTATCCCCTCCAGATACATGTAGGTATCTGGATCCGCCACTATACTGTTTAGAGATGTTTGTGAAAAACTGGTCAAAAAACATTACTTATCTCATTAGAATCTGTATTGAATGTTGGAGATGATCTTTAACTTTTTTGGACACAACCTTTTAAAATGTTTCCAGTAATCCTGACTAGAATTTTTACATTGGTCTAAGACTTCTGAAAAATAATAGTTGTTTTAGCATTTCTAATCATATATGTATAACTTTGTTTCTTCATTTCCTGTAAAATTCCACATTACAATCTAGATTATTCTTGTTTCCTATAAGAATGGCAATATTAATCCCATTGCTCCACCATAGAATTGTGTTGTAGCTCACGCGCTTTTCTCCAAATGGGGCATGTTTATTTACAATATCTAAAAACAAGTCCTGAAACCCAGTAACTATGTCATCTATACAATCAAATGCCTGAGATGACGTGGAATAATTTCAATGTCATTGATATAGTTGGACTCATAAACGTTGTTTTTTATGGTCTTTTGTTCGTTTGTCTCCTTTTACTGAGCGTTTTAACCACGCTGATCGGGTATTGGTCACAGAGTGATATGTCCGATACCTCAGTGTAAGATATTGTCTCGGGTGTGTTGTCCATATATGGTCTACACATGACCAGAGACGTATAATACATTATTATACGTCTCTGACATGACCCACAGTGATATTGATTGATATGAAATAATCAATGCATATAAGTATTTCCTTTACTTTATTCAAAAGGCCCACTGGTACTTGTGAGATGTATTTTTAAAACCATTATAAATTTGTGCTAACATCCTTTTAATTAAGATGATGACGGACAAATGACAATATAGCAAATACATGTACAACATTTTAATGAATATAATATTCATATCTATTTACAATGTAACACACCATTTTGATATGGCATACTATCACAGTAGCTTAAGACTTATCTAACCATACTTCAAGAAGTATACATAAGGACATTAATTGTATGATGGTATAGCCTAAAAAGACTGGTACCTGTTCTAGCCAAGGGTGGAATCGTTACAAGAAAGGCCTTTGATTATATAATGTGTTGCATTTCTGATGTCAGTTTTTTTTGTGTGATAAATAAAAATCTTTTATATATCTGCAAAAAATGTTTTGTTTTATTTTCCTACAAAGATCTTGAAGTGAAAATATCAACAATGCAGATGTTATAGTAGTCAGAGAAAGCCAGGATTTGTTCCATACATTTGTAAATGTTATCTTAACACCCAAAACAACGTTACGCCGCGACGCCGTCAAAAGTCTCACACATTGTAAAACCCAGTGGAGGGAGATCTCCCACACTGGACTCCTAAGAGGTTGGCAACCCTGGTATAGGTAGTTTCATAATTATAAAAATCCGACTGAACATTTTGCGGAGGAACTTGTCATTTTGACGCAGGTCAAAGAAGGACAACTCTTCCTAAACCTTGTTTTCCAAAGTTTCTGGATTTTTTTAGACAAAAATGTAAACTGTTTATCATTCACTCTTTTCACATTTCCTTACAAATCCCTTCAACATTTTAAAAACATGATTGTTGTGTATGACATCCCGGTGAATAACAAGTTTCCTAAAATTCAACCATCTGCATCATCATCACTTTGCTTTCAATAATGTCTTTCAGCCATTTTTCGCGGAATCTGCTCTGTCCAGGCCTGTAAAAAACAATCAAAATTTAGCATATGATCATTCAGCCTAATAACTTTTCATACATACACTCAAGCCCTAATAACTCAAACAAACTATACCCAAAATTAGACCAATTACAATCAGTAAAGTCTGTAGCGGTAGTAAATGACATAAGCAATCAATATCTCCAACTGATCCTTTTGTTTAAGTGAAAATATATTTGGTAATGCCAAAAGAAAATGTACAATTTAAAATATTACAAAAAAACAATCATATATAGTTATTCAGACCAGATTGTATTCGATTTTCATTACATTTTTAAGTCTTTATCATAATCTGACATTTAAATTTGGTTTTTACCCACCTATGAAATAGAGAGAGAGAGGTGTTATATTTTAGACGCTTACACTTTTCAGTCCATTTGAATAGGATGTATGAATGCATTCGAGTGAGATAAAGTTGTAAGGTCAAAACTTTAAGAGGTAAAAACTAGAGTCACTTAGGGTGTCTTTTGGGCTAATTAAAAGTTTGTTTTGAAATAACTTCAAAATAAGATTCCTGTGAAATTACTGAAATAACTTAAAAATAAGATCTCTGAAATAACTTCAAAATAACTAATTCAGAAAATGTAAAGACTGGAAAAAGCATCCCTCTCAGATGGGATTGACTTGTAAGTTTGAAGATCAGAAACAATTTTGGAGATATAAATAAATGCTTTTATGGAAATAGAAATGTGCACCAAAATATATTACAATTTTGTACATATTTTGGTCGCCATTTCTGTAACAAATGGAAAGTGTTAGAAATCACATTCCCAAAAATACCAAAAAGGCACCCTTCTGCACAGAGGTTGATTCATGCATAAAGTATGAATTTGAAAATCTGTATGTTATTTTGAGAAATGATCTGGGGAAAAATGTGTACTTTGAACAGCTGATCGGGGGAGGGAGGGAGAAGCAATAATAAGTTTTTGTCACTCTTTTTTTTATACATTGTGTTTCAATCTTTGTCTATATAATTTTTCATCGATAAAAACTGACAGAACCACAACATAAATTTGTTTTTAACTTATCATACAGGTATAAAATACTTAATGATTTGAGGTTCTTATATACCGCTTTATCACAACCTATTTCGTAGGTTGTCTCAAAGCCGATCACAAATTATTATCTGTGGTTATAGGGCCTTTACAACCAGTCAATCAATTCCTCAACTCCCCGGGGAGCATACAGCTGGTGCTGCCTTTTCAGCGCTCACAGCTAGTATTCAACAATTCTAGCACTGCTTAACCACATACTCATTTAGAGCTGAGTAGACTGGAACAAGTGGAGTAAAGTATCTTGTTCAAAGATACAACACAGTGCCGTGACATGACTCGAACCCGCAACCCCTTGGTCACAAGCCCGGCGTCCTACTGTGCCTCCTTCATGTACATGTATATGATCACATAGAGATAAGAGAAATATCAATCTAACTTACTTGTGTACAAGTCTGTTTCCTTCAAAGACAAACAACACATCAACAGGGTAATGCTGAAATAAAAAGGATAAAAATAACATCAATATATAACTAATTGGCGACTTATTAATATAAAAAACAATATACATGACACTGTGATATAAATTGACATTCAACTATCTAACTAGAATAAATACAAACTAACTCCCATCTGCATAGTAAAATTAAATGTAAAATAATGATTAAGAAACCTAATAAATTATGAAACTGAGCATATATATATACATCATGTACAGTGTGTATATACATGTTTTAAAGTATTTCAGAAAGAAATTAAACATATATGTATTCCTGATAAAACAAACAATTTTTCTGATCTGTATTATTCATCATATCGTGAATTATTAATTGGCATTGTGCAACACTGGACAGGAAACTAAATTTTACATTTTTGTTTTAAAGGAAATTGACCAGCAGAGAATGTTGTGTTTTATAGATACCTTAGCATGACTCAACTTAACTTACTTTTGGTTTAATAGTTGACACGACAAATGAGAAGTATACACATGCGGTGGCACGAGGAATTGGTTTTCTTCGTGTAGGAATGCTCCACCGAACTCGAAATCGGTACCGTGTGTCATAATCATGTGGATCCTCACCAAGGAAGTCTATACAGTACTGCCAGCTGTTCTCATATTGCCACGTCTAAAACGACAAAAGAAATCCTATCATTTACACCAAAAATTCCTGCTCTTTTTAGACATATCATATACATATAGCCCGAGTTTCCTCTGGCCCTAACGCCAGACTTAGACATTTTGACATTCCACACCACACCACACCAGACATCTATATGTCAAAATGTCTAAGTCTGGTGTTAGGGCCAGAGGAAACTTGGGCTAATCATATACAAAGTTATTTAGCATTAAATATAGGAGTCAGAGAAACTGAGTAAAATATTATGATATCTGTATCAGTTTGGTCTTATCAACATTAATGGCAGCCAATTCGGAGGGGACTCTTTATACAAGTAATTAAGGATTGTCTGTTGCCTCTTGTTACTAATAAAAGTTTGAATTTAAAACATATTTTTAGAATATTGACATGTATATTAAAGTGGTTAAATCCAACTGAAAGATCATAAGCTTCTTACTATTGTTAAAAGTGTAAATCATAATGGTATGAAAATAACAGTTCATCTTTCCCATTTAGTAAATTAGCACAAAATATCCTTATGACAATACACAGTCACGTGTCATATGTCTTTCATGTTACGATGTTTTCATATTGGATTCTTTATGTTAATTTATATATTTTAAATTATTTGACTTATTACGTTTGACATCCAATTTTGATATTTTAAGTCTTAACATCCTGTTAGAGAATTATTAAATGTTTCCTCTGGTAATGTTTAATATTATTATCTATGGCTCTGTTAATGAGATATTACTTTTCATCTAACATATAAGTTATATTTTAGAGGATAGCACAATAAAAATTATCATGAATTACGTAATTCCAATAGGAACAAGGTTAATTTTTGCTGTAAAAAAATGTTTTAGCTAATTAACTCATCATGGTAAGAATTTAAGTCTAGGAAACAGATCATTGTATTAATATTATCAGTAGAAGTGGTAACCAAAGTTTTAGCTGTGTGCTGAATTCCATCTATATTTGACTAAAAACAAAGCCAGGAAAATTAATTTCCTGACATTAAATTAACATCGAGTCACATTGTATATTTTATTGACTATGTAGATTTCAAATCTGTTGTCAGTACACTTAAAATTTCCATATCCTAAAGAGCCACAATGACAACATTTCCACATACAAATATTCCAAATTTTACTGTATATGATTAAAATAACATGACTACCTTGATAAAGTCATGGATTTTCTGTTCCGCCTTTTCTTCAGTAAATTCATCAATAGTTAACCATTTCACGTCTTTCACTTCATAGTTTTCTTCTTTGACGAAAGTAGATTGCCTGGAATTAACCTCTGATGAAATACGAATAGATTCAAAAGTTTTTTCCCTTTCATTTAAGGAAAGGCTGGTCTCCAATCTTTTAATGGCATGATCAATGACCTCATCCACCAGATGTTTGGCCTGGTCGGCATAGATATCATCAGATGACATTATGTCCTGAAACAGACAAGCAACAAATAATAATTAAAAAAATATCAAATGTGTGTAAGATAGTTTAAGCGGCAATTCTTTGGGGGAATATATACTGTATGGCTGGAATAAAGATAATTATCCTCGTTAAATTATATACATAAGGGGAGACAAAATGAAAGCCTGGTAGTTATATATCGTCCTGTCAGTTTGACCTCGGTCATATGTAAACTGATGGAAACTATAGATTGGGAACATATCCACAAATGGATGCAGGTGAACAAAATTTGATTGACAAGCAGCTCAGGTGATTTGGCGATACAAAACATTTTTATCTAATAACTCAAATTCTGGTGACTTTGTTGATTTTCATCATTGCAATTTTATTTCTAGATGTACTAGCATCTTTTACCCGCTCTGGTATGGTTACACAGGAATATAAACAATTTCTGTACCAAAACACCAAATATTTCACTCCCTATCGGCAAGTGAACAACTTTCACTGCATGTTATACATCCCTACTCTGAAGAATCTTCCGTAAGCACACGTACCCGACGCACAAATCTGCATCTTTGGGATATCTTCTGAAAGACACGGACGCCATATTGAATAGACACATGCTATACTTTTATAAAAATAAGGGACACATGTCGACAGTGGAAAAATGCAATGATGGAAATTCACCAAATCAATTAAAATCATCTAATCGTGCAACAATCTTTTATTTCACCATTTCCAAAATGTTTACACTGTGACTGATAAGTTGCAAGACTTAAAGTTAATAAAGAACTTGAACTTGAACATTCGTCCTATATAGGTATAGGTCATAATTGACTATCATAGCCAAATCTGCTTATATATAGCCAGATATATATGGTGCTCCAGTATCTGACTGTAACTATTTTTTAACTTTATAATTTAGTTTGGTGTTAAGAATATGGGATAGCTACAGGGCTTAAATGTACCGTATCATGTATCATCACACTAGCAGTTCTTGACTTTTTTAGTAGTAACTGTGTTGCAATTCAAGCACAATTTTGAATTCTTCATACCAGGACATGGGAAATGCACAACGCGGTGAGACCGGAATTCAAACCCATGTATTAAATGAGTCTCTGGTAAATGGACAGAAGGAACAATATTTAATCATGCATTGCATCCACCAACAAATCGGAGGCTTCCTATTTTGTTAAAATGCATTAGGCCTACTTTAATGAACCAATACATTGCAATATGAAAACTCAAATTCAAAATTGTCATGTTTACTTTTACCACACAGGTCTAGAGATTGGACGAGAGCGTCTTCACAATAGTAAATGGACATATCGCAAATGATATGCCATCGTATGTTACTTACACTGTGTATTCAGTAGCTATCCTGGAATATATATATAATCGCTCACATGTCAGTTGTTCGGCAAATCATAATATATCCAACTTCCATATTGTTTATGTCAACGTTACCATGAGCCGGGGTCTGGTTTAAGCCAATCATATTTCATCT
Source organism: Mizuhopecten yessoensis (assembly GCF_002113885.1). Classification (NCBI taxonomy): domain Eukaryota; kingdom Metazoa; phylum Mollusca; class Bivalvia; order Pectinida; family Pectinidae; genus Mizuhopecten; species Mizuhopecten yessoensis. Next base: position 38,642 of record NW_018408109.1, read on the forward strand.
AACATCATCAGTATGAAATGGTTTATAACAGAATCGTTTATTGGACAAGTAAACCGGAAGTATGTAAAATAGAAAACATGGCGGGCGAAGGGGGAAATTCAGAAGCTGACGAGAAGCAAAATCCCACATGTAGCTTTGATCTTACAAAATTGAGAGAGAAAGTTCGAAATTACATAGACACAGTAAGTTATCTCAAAATGTTGATATATTCAAACAATTTTAATTGTCTTATTCATCACCAGGTCCGCTGTTTTACGAAGCGAAGGTTGAGAGTTTTTGAGCTGTGTCTGTGATGTACTAAAGATCGAGGCAGCAACTAGACCTCCAAAGATGAGACATTAAAATTTCGTCAGCCACTGCAGTATGCGTATACACATTTGAAAAAAATGCTTCATATAATGGCACTGGCAGTTCTGTTCTTAGTCAATATGTACCAGTCGGGGGAGGCTGTAATATGCCCCTCACAGGGGCTCGGTTGAGTAATACATTGTATATGACGAAAAATGTGATAACTTCGGTTTTATCCGGTGTTTATACACATTCTAAAACCTTATAATAATTATAAACTTGGGTATACCTACATGTACATTCTTTGTGGTGATTGCCTGGAACACACTGATAAAGCAAAATATTTGAGCATAACAAAAAAATAATAATTAAAAATTGGATTCTCATATTACAGATATTGCTAATATTAAAAAAATATACAGGACCTTGTGCTTCATTCGGGGCAACCCCTGAATCTGAAAGCTCCTACATGTACACTATATCTAGTAGTTTCATTATTGAAAATTTTGTCTTGTTACAATTTTTGTAAAAATATATTTAGATAGTAACTGCAAAATATGATAATTAGATATTTAAGTGTTTGCCCCAGATAAGTTCATCAAATTTTGAAAATGTTTCCTTGTATCAATTTTTGAAAATGTCTCCTTGTATTTGAAGTAATTTTATTATAGATGGTTGATTAGTCGTTGAATATTATATACAACTTTTATTTTCTTTTCAGCACCATTATGACTCAGCACTGTTCTGGGCTGACAAGATTGTCTCTCTTTCAAATGGTAAAGTTTAAAGCATTGATTGAAATCAAAATGTTTTAATTGGAATCTAACATTTTTTTTTCATGCAATCACAGTTTCATTAACTGGAATTAATACAAAAGCATATATTCAAAACATTGACCCTGACTTGAATATTGCTTACATTGAAAAACATATAGAAAGGTGTCTGCAGTTGTAATACACAAAATAAAATCTCTCACTTACCTCATTAGCCTAATATTATACATATATGTTGCTTATAATTCTATCCTTGGAATTCAACAGGTGACGTGGATGATGTATACTGGTATGCCCAGACTCTGTACCAGACAGGGCAGTACCACCGGGCTTCAAAGCTGCTGCGAACAGCTAAACTGGACAAGGTCAGTCCTGGAGCTGTCTTCACCTTTATATAACAATCTCGTCTGTAACTGGGGTGGTATATAACCTTGTCATGTGTCCCTGTAAGTTGTTCAGGGAAAGAATAGCTATATCCTTTGTATTCTATTATATGGTTTCAAAAAAAGGTGACTAAACTGGACTCACACCCTCCTCTACCTGCCCATCCAGCAGAATGTTTCACATATTATTCAGGAAATTATTAATACTTAAATCAACTTCTTGCATGTAACCTAGCTGTGTCCTTCTGGTGAGGAAATGATGTCACTTATTGCTTGTGAATGATTAATACCTATTTGTCTTTCTCAACAATCATGGGATGATGCTCTAATGCAGATGTACGCATTAGCTCATATGAGGAATCTGGATATTATAATAATTATGACATATGATCGACCCGAAACTGAGGTCAATGGGTAGTGACATAATAAGGTTTGATTTTTAATTATCTGTTTATAAAATGTCTAAACTTGGAAAATATGCCCTTTTTGTTTGAATGCCACAATATGGTGTGATATCACGATGGCAGTTTGATCGTATTGCAGTTCTATGCAATTTAATTACATGTTATACTGAAGTGATCATGAAAACTAACATATAAAGGTTAATTTATGCAGAACTTTGCTTTGAAGGAAACTTAATTCTTAATATAATTATTGACTGTACACTGAAAATGATGCAAAATATGGAAAGAGTTGATAAAACTTATGAGTTGGGTTATATTTATAACTGATGCACATTTTGGTACGAAGTCCGGGAGTGAATATTTCAAAGTATGTTTCATTTCAAATTCATCTCTGTTGTTCAGATTTTATATATCTTATATTTTCTCTTCAAAGAATGAATTGAATATTAAGGAATTTTTATTTCAGAAAAGTAAGAGAAAACACAGTTATCATAATGTTATATATACAAACCAAATCAATAGGTCACTAAAAATTATGACTAGATGTATTTGTTCAAATATTTTATTTTATTTTTCAGACGAATTCAGCATGTAGATACCTTGCAGGTCTTTGCCATGTAAGTGTATAAACTTTATGGAGAAGTTAAATAATTAGCTACAAATTCTTCACATCTTCGCCATTACATTGCAAAGATCTAAGGAAACACTGTGAACTACTGGTTGGGGATTTACCCTGAGTTGAAGGATGATCCCCATTAAACCCCTTACATATAGTGCTCTTTGTCTGTGTGCCCATACAAATTTGTGTAAATCTTAATTGAGGCTCCCATACTCATCAAAAGGGCCATTTTTCACGTTATCTCATGAACATTGAAGATCTAATTCTGATTATAGTCAGATGGTCTTACGTCTAGGTTAAAGTGTCATACTTTACCAACTTTTGAAGCAAAAAGCTTTGTACAAGATGTCTAATAAATCCCAGATTTAGTTTCACTCTCTTTCAATAGAAAACAATAGCAAATGTGGAATATCATCTTATACACAAAAGGGTACAAATAAGTACAATTTCTTTTGTCTGTTAAATATATTTTTCTAAGCTTCAGAACAACAGATATTAAAACTGCTCTTAGTAAATGCTGTTTTTCTTTACCAGTTGTTAAAATATCTGGCAAGTTCTGGATACAAATTCACAAAATTTCATATGCAATAATCAATATATATATAAAGCCTATGTTTTGTAATACCTACACAATGTTTAGTAATTGTCCTTTTTTGCAGTATGAATGTAAAGAATGGCAGGAATCGTTAAACATCCTAGACATGGTTGACAACAACAAACTGCGATCTTTTGCACCTTGCCTTAGTGAATCTCACATTGACACCAATAACAAAGAGGTAAGCACTTTTTGTAGCCCAAGCAGTGTATACAAAATCAAAAATGTTTTTAAAAAAAAATAATGAAAGAAAAAATACTTTGCTGTTTAATGGCTAAGGTGAATAGGTTAGTATGAAGTTGATGTTTCTGGATACTTAGGCACTGGCAAATTTTGTTTGGAAAATTCATAAGATCTGAAACAAATGAAAACCGGAATTTGTCGGATAGTTATATTATTTGTTTTCTGTGTTGCCTGACGAGGCATGGCAGATGCTTGGGGCTCACTTGGTGGGTTGTTGTAGTCTATGTCGGTCATGATTCCATTTTTTATACGCCCGTCAAAACTGACGGGAGTATTATGGTATGGGTTTGTCCGTCCGTCGGCATAAACTTTTGTTTGTCCGGCAATCTCCTCCTACATTTTTCGAACGATCTCTTTGAAACTCGGTATACATTATAGTCATGATATGAAGTTGTGTCTCCCTAAAAAGAATGATTCAACAATTTTTGCAAAAGTTATTGCCCTTTGTTTATTTCATTAATTGATTTTTGTCCGGTAATCTCCTCCTACATTTTTCGAATGATCATTTCAGCCAATGGAGCATTCTATAAACCTCCTACGTGGCAAGATTTATGAAGCCATGGACAACAGGAACCTGGCTGTGGAATGTTTCCGGGAGGCTCTACGTCAGGATGTGTACTGCTTTGAGGCATTTGATCTTCTTGTTAACCACCACATGTTGTCAGCACAGGAAGGTAGGAACAGTGATTCTTTCTGCTCTTTAACTGTGGTGTAATATAGCATTAGTCATTTACATACACACATGTCTATGTCGATATAAACACTGATGGTTACCTTATTCTTGTGAGCTGGCTTAATTACATAGTACATACTTACTCATGTTTAATGGTTCCACACAAACTGCAAAAAATCACAAACTCAAAATTCAAAAGATTTTGTAAATATATCTCTTATCTTTGTGTCTGTCCTTCAAATCAGTCATTGGTTGGATACACACTTGAGAATGAACTGAAATTATCTCTAAAATTTAGGAATTTATTATGCATATTTATAAAGGTGTAATATGTGGTACTGTCATGGATACAAAATTTCGACTCCAAGAACTGTGTAATGTAATTTGATTTAAAATCTTTTCACATTTGAAATGTTGAGCTAAGTTGTAATTGGGCTGATCACAATTTTAGTAAGCATGTAGTTTTCTATTTCATATATTTTGGATGTGCCAGTGTGTTATAAGATTTGAGTGTGCTTAAAAAAAGTATGTGCAAAGTATCTAAAAATAAAAAAAAAACTCATCTGTAACCTGGTATCCATTGTGAATCATTTAGCTGTTCTGTGCTTAGCCCGAGTTTCCTCTGGCCCAAACACTAGACTTAGACATCATGAGTTATTTGTGACATATAGGTGTCTGGTGTGGGGCCAGAGCGCACTGCTATATGAAAACTTGGAATTCTCCGACACCATTTGGTATCAGAGAGTTATGAGGTGCTGACAACAAAAATCTACTATGACACAACACATACCTCACAGATATCGATAAATGGATTATTTATTGATCAAAATTAGCTCTTTTTATCACCAACAGCTGCTAAATTCTGTCAGTAGAGTCCTCGATTTTCAATCTTTCAAAATTTCGCACCTGAGCGAACATCATTTTTGTAGGTCATGGGGTGACTAATCAACAAACCGTACTGATCTGGACCGAAAACTGAATATATTATTCTTGTTTAGAAGATTTCCGGACCGTGTATTTTTGTTGATTAGCCACTCCCGGATACCAAATGGTGTCGGGAGAATTCCACATTTTCATATATAGCAATGCGCTCTTGCGACACACCAGACATCTATATGTCAAAATGTCCAAGTCTGGTGTTAGGGCCAGAGGAAACTCGGGCTATTCAGGGCAAAACAATAATTTATAAATACATGTATTCATCAATCTTAAAATACTCCGAATCACTGTTCAGTCTGGATTTGAATAAAAAACACAATTGAAATGAGGCGAATGCTGTTGAAATTGATGTACAAAATAAACTTAATCATTGTTGACGGTATGTTCCTCAGTGACTCAGAATCTATATTGAAGTGCTGTGTTATTAATATGTTGTGAATCAAGAAAAGAAATGGCTAATTATTCCATGTCAGAAGAAAGACTAGTAAAAGGCTGTGTTGCCACCAAGTGGTAGCAATATACACATCCAGGGGTTACGCTCACATTAGCTCTCTGCACCCCTAGAATATGCCATAGCAAATTTGAATTGAACTGTGTACACACCACCTTGTTGATCAGACAAGAAGACTAGTTTGATTCTTTGATGTACATCAAAATAATCTTGCAGTCGCGTAACAGTAAAAAAATGACTGACTTTGAAGTCGGGTGTCGCCCCTTTGTAATCTTCAAAGGACAGGTATCAGCCTATCGATTGGTCAGGTTTTTAGTTTTTACCTGAGACCAATCAAACACCCCTGGATATCAAGGATGGATAGGTAGTGGAGTGGTACAATGATAAAGTCATAGAGGAGACGAAAACAGATACTCAATCTTTATCATACATAAGTCATTAGTACAGTAGTATATATAACATGTACAAGCACATGTATAATTATGTAAATTATATCTGATCAAAAAGCCAAACTCCAACTTTTTCTGATAGCAAATGTAGAAATTGAATTGTATACTAATGGATTAATTCAAAATCAAGCTACTGATCATGATATAAGCTTATGCAATATAAAGCAAATTTGATCTCCCTTTAATTATTCTATTGAAATTTGTAAGTGAAAAAATGTAAAGGGATGTTTTAGCTAGCCCAAGAACCAATATATAGATGTGTATCTTCATTGTGCAAAACCTTGCTCATAGAAAAAAATCAATTTTAATTTCTTCTAGCGAAAATATATTTTCAATTTCAGAAAGAGAGTTGATTGATTCGTTACCATTTGCATTGCAATGCCCAGAAGAGGAAGTGGAACTTGTCAGATTTTTGTATGAAAATAAAGTTAAAAAGGTATGTCCATAAGTTGCATACTATAATATTTGAAGAAGAAAAATCAAGAGTTAAACTTGTTAGACAACTTTTTCTGAATGACCAACAGGCCCGGGATCATGGTATTTGGCCGATTGTAATGAAAATGATCTTGATCCACTTTCATGGTCGTAGAAGTCAGATATATTAACAATTTCCAATGAGTAACTAACAGGTTTGGTTGATGATATTTGGCCATTGTCAATATGGAATGAAGGGCTATCAAGTTTGTTCGTATGAATGACCTTGACCCACTTTCAAGGTCAGAGGTAGTCTTGAGTCAGATGTGTTAAACTTTTGAACGATTTCTTCTGAAAAACACGGAGGTTTAGGGTAATGGTATTTAGATGGAAGAATACTTGGGTGAAGTGCTATCAAGATGAATTTGATTTTCACATTCTTTAAAGGTCACAGCATTGAAAAATCAGTTGGGCGGTACATTTAGGCCCCTTGTGTGAAAAAAGTATATATTTTATTTTTCAGAAATGTTTTTTGATAACATATATGACTAACATCGATGTTTGATCGTTTCAGTACAACAAGCCCCAGAATCAGTCGGTACCCAACTCTTTGTGTGCCCTCAAGGAAAATTTAGATGTGGTAGTCAACCTTGCAGAGCGACACTATTACAATTGTGAATTTAGAGATTGTTATAAAATAACTTCAAGGTAAGTATTTTCCCAAGCAGATTAATTTATCAGTTCAGACATTATAACAGACAATGAGTAATTGTATGAAAAGCTGTCATATTACACCATCTGCTAATACAGTGACCTATACAAAAAACTCTCGGAATGATAACCCACATTACGTTAAATGGGAATTCATCTTTCTAATGGGATAAGTGTATCATCATATCTCTGTCACAATTTGAAACAGTCAAAACATGAGGTGTGTTTTAGGTATATGTGTAAAAGTAAAGATGACTCATTTGTCAATCTCCCTACCTATTAAGTCAAATTCTGTAATTCCTTCAAATTTATATTAATCAGTTTCTTCTGCAATATAATAACTGCATAGTTATCATGCATGTGTAAAATCTGTATGATATATAAAATATACAAGATAAAGTTTATATGGTTTATATGTATACCTTACAAATTAGATTTTTTTATATTTGGTGTATATACCTTACAAATTAGATTTTTATCTATGGTATGTGCCGTATACCTTACAAATTAGATTTTTTATGTGTTTTCATTTGTGTTAGTTATCTCCCTTACTTACTTTTGTTTTCTTAAATTGCAGTTTGTGAATGGCCTGATAGGCACTATGATGAGGTGTATCTGACATTATTTTGTTCTGTTCCTTGTTTTTTTTTCTGCAGGGTGCTGTCTAAGGATCCCTACAACAGTCAGTGTCTTCCCCTACATATAGCAGTGCTAGTGGAATTAAAAAACTTAAAAGGTATATAAATTAAAACCAAGATATAGAGGATCTCAGACCTGTTACATATTTGGTCACCTGTAACAAAGCCTCAATTAACCTGAGGCAATATAGATTGTTTATGAACGATCATGAGAAACAGCAATATACTATAGTCTCAAGGAAAATTGATCAGCAATAGACTAAAGTCTATCTTTGTTTCTTACTTGCCTTCTACTTGGGGGTACAATAGCTGCCAAATAAATCTGCTGCACCCATATTAAGGATCTTTTTATTATGCCGGCGCCATAAAATGTAGGGGCATATAGTGTTGCCCATGTCCGTCCTGTCTCGTCCCGATTCAATGTAAACACCCGTTCCGTCGCGTCCCGATTCAATGTAAACACTTAGCAACGTCACATTCTTTGACAGATTTTGGTCAAACTTTATACAAAGGTACAACCCTCCATAAAATTTGGGGGGGGTGGGGATATAGTGTTGCCCATGTCCATCTCGTCCCGTCGCGTCCCGATTCAATGTAAACACCTGCCCGTGCGTCACTGTTGCTATATATAGAAAATCATCAACTGATTCAATTTAAACACTTAGCAACTTCATTCTTTCACAGATTTTGGTCAAACTTTCTACAAAGGTCAAACATGGGTATACCTCTGACATCCTTGTGTTTCAGGGTTCCAAGGTCAAGGCCAAGGTCACTGTTGCTATATATAGAAAATCATCAACTGATTCAATTTAAACACTTAGCAACTTCATTCTTTCACGGATTTCGGTCAAACTTTATATAAAGGTCAGATATGGGTATACCTCTGACATCCTTATGTTTCAGGATGGTAATAACATACAGAAAAAACATATGAATATTAAAATCAACTTATCAACTTTAAGTGTAGTACCTTGTGTGTGTGCATGTTTCAGGGTATCAAGATCAAAGTGGTTGTAACTTTTTATAGAACACTGAAACTAATTTCACATGGCGGCGGGGGCATTTATGTCTTAAAGACATTTTCTAGTTTCTTTCTACTTCTAAATACCTTTTATTTCTTAGAACCTTGCTTGGTAACACCTCACGTTTGGTTTTACTGTTGGAACGCTCGCCCAGGTGAGGCTGTCCCCAGGCCGGGTATATGTTATTCCCTGCTTATTGTTCAGCATTATACATATACATGTAAAACTAAACTGGCGATAATTATAACTGCTAATAACTTCTACATGGCAGGATGATTAGTTCATTTCTAAACAGATAAGACTAAATATGGCAGTATGTTGCTGTGTGAATTTGGTGCTAATATGTCCAATCTTTAGTATAACTAGCACCTAACAGGTCCATTCGTCATTGCAAACATCTCTTTTTCTTGATTTTTCTTCGAACTTAATGGTAACTAATAGACAGTCACCAGGGAATATGTTACTTAATGGTAACTAATAGACAGTCACCAGGGAATATGTTACTTAATGGTAACTAATAGACAGTCACCAGGGAATATGTTAGGTTCATGTAATCATTTTCTTCCAAGGCTAAGTTGTCTATACGTTTTCTCTGGTTTGTATTAATCAGCAATAGCCAAGAGATGATTTATAAGGTGTTCTGTTAAATCACTTTTCTACCTTTGTTAATACACGTTTTCTTAATTTTCATCTGAACAGTCAATAAATTTAAAGTATAAAAGTTTTCTTGGTCAACGTTTGGTCTAAGAGCAATTCAGTAGATCTCTAAGAGATCATTATAACATAGACCTATTGGCTATGGTGTTTACATTCTGAATTCAAAGACTGCTAGATACAGTCATCGCTCCAGATAGCCTGTGTCTTTAGAACTCACACAAGACAATTCCAGAACAATGCATCATTATGTGACTCGCTGAGATGCTTGTCAGTTATGTGAGTTGAATGCAACCTGTGACAAGCACTAGCGTGAGTGAGAATAAAACCTTGTTTAAAAATGATGCTTTGGTAGCAGAATGCAGTGGAAATGGCCTGAAATTAAGAAATAAGGGACATGTTGAGGTATATCATATTAATTGTAAACTACATTATAATTGCAATTGTGGTAGAGTGTTCGAAAAGTGTGTAAATAGTGTTTTCTTTTTCTTTTTCATGTGTGAAAACCATGCATGTTGACCATATATAAAAAAACACCAAAAGCAGGAGGAAAACAACTTTTATTTGAAACCGAAATTTTTGACTCCTAAAAAATGTCTGGAATTTAGTAGGAAACTTAACTCTGTAGTGTAAGCAAAACTAATCTGATACATGTTATGAATTCAATTATTGATGTTTGTTATTTTTCTGATTTCAGAATTATTTTACTTGGCACACAAGTTAGTGGATCTCTACCCAAACAAGCCGGTGAGTAAACGTGAACAAAATAATAAATAAACACACTGAGCTTTACCTAAACAATGTGTCACTGTTTTTAATTGATCCCTTGTGTTTTAGGTGTCTTGGTTTGCTGGACCTTACAAGATGGGTGATGAATCTCTCCCTTGTGTTTTAGGTGTCTTGGTTTGCTGGACCTTACAAGATGGGTGATGAATCTCTCCCTTGTGTTTTAGGTGTTTTGGTTTGCTGGACCTTACAATAAGGCTGATGAATCCATCCCTTGTGTTTTAGGTGTCTTGGTTTGATGGACCTTACAATAAGGCTGATGAATCTATCCCTTGTGTTTTAGGTGTCTTGGTTTGATGGACCTTACAATAAGGCTGATGAATCTCTCCCTTGTGTTTTAGGTGTCTTGGTTTGCTGGACCTTACAAGATGGCTGATGAATCCATCCCTTGTGTTTTAGGTGTCTTGGTTTGATGGACCTTACAATAAGGCTGATGAATCCATCCCTTGTGTTTTAGGTGTTTTGGTTTGATGGACCTTACAATAAGGCTGATGAATCCATCCCTTGTGTTTTAGGTGTTTTGGTTTGCTGGACCTTACAATAAGGCTGATGAATCCATCCCTTGTGTTTTAGGTGTCTTGGTTTGATGGACCTTACAATAAGGCTGATGAATCCATCCCTTGTGTTTTAGGTGTCTTGGTTTGCTGGACCTTATAAGATGGCTGATGAATCCATCCCTTGTGTTTTAGGTGTCTTGGTTTCCTGGACCTTACAAGGTGGCTGATGAATCCCTCCATTTGTTTATTTTTAGGTGTCTTGGTTTGCTGTAGGGTGTTACTACTTGCTCATTCCTGACAACATAGAACCAGGTCGTCGATATCTCAGGTAAGTTGTGTTGTGAGTGGCATCCAATTTCTTTCTCACACCGACAGCTTTGGCAGATTTTCTAAAGCTATGTGCTCAGCCTCTGTGGTGTATTCTTACCCTCGTATTTAGTGTTATTACCTGAACTAGGGAAGTAGTGGATAGAGCACTCTTCCTTCACCAATAGGGTTCTATTCCTTTATCAGATGTTAACAGGTATGGTGTCATCTGCAAGACCACGCATGTGAGTTTTCTCTGGGTACCCTGGTTTCCTATCAAATTAAGACCCCCTGCTATCCAATATATGGGCCAACAAGAGTGATTAACATAATCTTACATGAGTTTCCATTTCATATGGGATTTATTAAACGAGTCTTAAGAATTTGTATACCCCCCGCAATGAAGTTAAGGGGGGGGGGGGGGGGGGGGGGNTATCAGGTTTTTTGCCAGGTGTTAATAGGGTCCGGGACCCATTCCCAATTGAAAAATGACCTTGTATTTTCCCAATTTCAGTCTTTATTTTCCCAATTAGATGATATAAAAAAAGGCATGGTTATACAAGTTTCCGGTCGATATATGTGCAACAGAGCATTCAAAATATATAAATAACGGAAATTTGAAATTGAATAAAAAAAACCTCTAAAAATTGATGTGTTTATTTATTGCTATACATTTTACAGTAAGAAACAGCTAGAGGAAAACTTTTTGCAAATCACACTGTAGGTTTTATATCTCAAAACTCCTTCCAAAGTGATAGACCGATTTCAATGAAACTTTCCAGATATGATAACTACCACCTGAAGTTGTGCATCCAGGTATTATTTTTTCATTATGACCCTTTTTTTTAGGAATTATTGCCCTTTGTTGAAAAGTGCTTTCCCGCACAACTTCTCCAAAACTTCTGGGCCAATTTCAATGAAAGTTTTCACATATATATAATAATTACCACCTGATATTGTGCATCCAGGTTTTATTTTTTCAATCTGTCCCTTTTTTTGGAGTAATGGACCTTTGTTGAAAATTACCTGTCCTGACAACTTTTCCTAATCTACAGGGCCAATTTCATATTTTTTTTACAGATATGGTAACTGCCCCCCGACGTTGTGCATTCAAGTAGCAATTTTTCGTTCCAACCTTTTTAAAAGGAGTTATGGTCCTTTGTTGAATAAACCTTTGTCTCCCTCATAAACTACTGGGCCGATTTCAATAAAAGTTTACAGATATTGTAATTACCCCCTGATGTTGTGCATCAGGCTATTTTTTTTTTCATTTCGACCCTTTTTGAGGAGTTATGACCCTTTGTTAAAAATCTTTGTCCTGACATCTTCTCCTTAACTAATAGGACAATTTTAGCAAAACTGGTTCATCTGGGCTAACAAAGTTTGGTTTGTAAGTATGTTTTGGCATGGGGAGGGAGTACTGGAAGTATGTCAGTGACCAGTATACTTAAATAAGTGTATAGCTCAGTCAATAAAGAAATAATTACCGGTGGGAGACTATGTATAGATTGCTTTGCAATGCTGTGCCTAAGTAAGCCTTTAGCTTACAGTTCTTGTTTATATAGCAGCAGGGGGTATTATTTAGCCTTTGGCTTATAGCTGTGATATTTAATTTCAAGTAAATATTGTTTGCACAATTGACATCATCAATATTCACATAGTTCAGAATTTGATGAGATAATTCATTTGTAGTTGAAATCAGCAGTGTGATTGGTAACAGAATTACAGACTGACTGAGAAATTACCTAGGCCTATTTTTAGTAGCGGTCTGTAACACTTTTCTATTGATAGGTCGAGGTCTGTAACACTTTTCTATTCATAGAACGAGGTCTGTAACATATTTACAGACTCGTCACATGACGTCAGTCCTCCAATCAGGGCTGGGAATTAGCACCAGTCATGTAATATATCATGTGATAAAACTTCATTCATAATTGCTGTAAAACAGTTTTATATTATTAGCTGTATTGAGAAACCAACTGCAATAATAGACCACTCTATGGACTCTGGTTTTACTGTATATGTGTCAGCTGTGACCCCTTCTGCAGACAAATTGTGTATTCATTTAATGATGATTTAATTAAGTCTAAGTGCTAGATCAACCAAACTTGGACCATAGGTGCATCTTAGGTAGTACATATCAACTATTAACACGCATAGTTTGAAGAACAATTTAGACACGTGATGGATTTAAAAGTAAAATGATATAGACTGTTGCAGCTATCTGAAGCTTCTTTCTAAAAGAATTCCGTGTGTCAATTTTGATAATGCTTTAGTAATTACAGTATCATCGAAGGTAATTAGCAGATTGGGGCGCCGGCTAATATACTGAAACAAATGACTCAAATGTACATACACTTTATTTTTCAGTTTTGGCATTATTTCTGGTATAAAGAGTGAAATAAATATGCTATATCACAAAGAATTATTCTAAATACATGTATACACGTGTAATTGTCAACATATCCTGTGTAGGAGAGAGATTAGTGATGTTCCTGCTAGATGGATTAGTGATATTCCTGCAAGATAGATTAGTGATGTTCCTGCTAGATGGATTAGTGATGTTCCTGCTAGAGAGATTATTGATGTTCCTGCTAGAGAGATTACTGATGTTCCTGCTAGAGAGATTACTGATGTTCCTGCTAGAGAGATCAGTAATGTTCCTACTGGAGAGGTTAGTGATGTTCCTGCTAGAGAGATCAGTGATGTTCCTGCTAGAGAGATCAGGGATGTTCCTGCTAGAGAGATTACTGATGTTCCTATAGGAGAGATTAGTGATGTTTCTATAGGAGAGACTAGTGATGGTCCTGCTAGAGAGATCAGTGATGTTCCTGCTAGATAGATTAGTGATGTTCCTGCTAGAGAGATTACTGATGTTCCTATAGGAGAGATTAGTGATGTTCCTGCTAGAGAGATCAGTAATGTTCCTGCTAGAGCGATCAGTAATGTTCCTACTGGAGGGATTAGTGATGTTCCTTCTAGATAGATTAGTGATGTTCCTGCTAGAGAGATTACTGATGTTCCTGCTAGACAGATTAGTGATATTCCTATAGGAGAGATTATGATTAGTGATGTTCCTATAGGAGAGATTATGATTAGTGATGTTCCTATAGGAGAGATTATGATTAGTGATGTTCCTATAGGAGAGATTATGATTAGTGATGTTTCTATAGGAGAGATTAGTGATGTTTCTATAGGAGAGACTAGTGATGGTCCTGCTAGAGAGATCAGTGATGTTCCTGCTAGAGAGATCAGTAATGTTCCTACTGAAGAGATTAGTGATGTTCCTGCTATAGAGATCAGTGATGTTCCTGCTAGAGAGATCAGGGATGTTCCTGCTAGAGAGATTACTGATGTTCCTATAGGAGAGATTACTGATGTTCCTGCTAGAGAGATTATGATTAGTGATGTTCCTATAGGAGAGATTAGTGATGTTTCTATAGGAGAGATTATGATTAGTGATGTTCCTATAGGAGAGATTATGATTAGTGATGTTCCTATAGGAGAGATTATGATTAGTGATGTTCCTATAGGAGAGATTAGTGATGTTTCTATAGGAGAGACTAGTGATGTTCCTGCTAGAGAGATTACTGATGTTCCTGCTAGATAGATTAGTGATGTTCCTGCTAGAGAGATCAGTAATGTTCCTACTGAAGAGATTAGTGATGTTCCTGCTAGAGAGATCAGTGATGTTCCTGCTAGAGAGATCAGTGATGTTCCTGCTAGAGAGATCAGTGATGTTCCTGCTAGATAGATTAGTGATGTTCCTGCTAGAGAGATTAGTGATGTTCCTGCTAGAGAGATTAGTGATGTTCCTATAGGAGAGATTATAATTAGTGATGTTCCTATAGGAGAGATTAGTGATGTTTCTATAGGAGAGACTAGTGATGTTCCTGCTAGAGAGATTACCAAGTGATGTTCCTGCTACCGGGTAATTAACTTTGTCAAGTATAGTTTCGTTAGGCTATTTAAATGATTTACCTGCTATCTGTGTTAGTCAGTCATATTGTGTGTAGATGTTATATAGGTTTACCAGGGTAAGCGCTGGTATCATGATTTCAAGCTTATCTCTGTTACTGTTATATATATATATGTGTGACAAAACTAGTTGCTGCCTTTAGCTGCACTGATAGTTTCATATTGTACCTCAGACTTGTTCTGCCAGACTGTGAAGACTTGCTTCGTTTTTGGACAAAATTTCCCATGACTTGTAGTTCATTATCATGGTCTCTCAAAGCTTTAATGTTTACTGATTACTGTCAACAAAGATACTGTAATGGTGCTCATTTTAGCAGACACAAATTTTAGTGTATTGTCAAATATGTGAATATTTTAGCATTTTGATGAATAAGTGCACTCACAATTTATGTAATTGAAAGCTATATAATATGTACATCAATATATAGTTTTGGGGGAAAAGTGTAAAGCACATATGAAAATCCATCTTCCTGGAAAAAAAATCATCAGAGTGAAATCAGACTCAAGCAACAAGTACCAGGATGCTTACAGTAACAAAGTTGTAAGGCATTTTACTTCTGCTTGTCATAGTTGAAAATTTAGTTCACCAACTTTCACCTGTGGCACTCTTTACCCAGTCAATACATAAGTTGTACTACCGGTATTTACATATATACATAAAATAAAACACAGAAGACTAAATTTAGCTAGGTTTTTTCCCCATCTTGGGGCTCTTCAAGTGATTTAAATAGAGTACACATACTGAAGACATCAAAAATAATAATGTCATAAACAAAGTACACAAAATGCGGCGTCTAGAAATCGTGAGTCACAGACCATTGTCGGAGTATAGGTTTGAGTCTCGCTTGTTCTGATGATAGTAAAGTTTCCTGCTATATCTCTCTGGTGACATGTTGGTTCTCTCTGTGGTATACTACTGCTTCCTCTATCAATTGAAATGCAGACTTCCGGTCACCCCCTACTAGTGTTCCCATGCTGATGTTGGGTTGTTAATATAGATCTCAAAAGATCATGGTGGTCACCCCCTACTAGCGTTCCCATGCTGATGTTGGGGTGTAAATATAGATCTCCAAACATCATGGTGGTCACCCCCTACTAGTGTTCCCATGCTGATGTTGGGTTGTAAATAGATCTCCAAAGATCATGGAGGTCACCCTCTACTAGCGTTCCCATGCTGATGTTGGGGTGTAAATATAGATCTCCAAACATCATGGGGGTCACCCCCTACTAGTGTTCCCATGCTGATGTTGGGTTGTAAATAGATCTCCAAAGATCATGGTGGTCACCCTCTACTAGCGTTCCCATGCTGATGTTGGGTTGTAAATATAGATCTCCAAAGATCATGGTGGTCACCCCCTACTAGCGTTCCCATGCTGATGTAGGGTTGTAAATATAGATCTCCAAACATCATGGTGGTCACCCCCTACTAGCGTTCCCATGCTGATTTTGGGTTGTAAATAGATCTCAAAACATCATGGTGGTCACCCCCTACTAGCGTTCCCATGCTGATGTAGGGTTGTAAATATAGATCTCCAAAGATCATGGTGGTCACCCCTTACTAGTGTTCCCATGCTGATGTAGGGTTGTTAATATAGATCTCCAAAGATCATGGTGGTCACCCCCTACTAGCGTTCCCATGCTGATGTTTGGTTGTAAATATAGATCTCCAAACATCATGGTGGTCACCCCCTACTAGTGCTCCCATGCTGATGTAGGGTTGTAAATATCGACCTCCAAACATCATGGTGGTCACCCCCTACTAGTGTTCCCATGCTGATGTTGGGTTGTAATATAGATCTCAAAACATCATGGTCGTGGTTAAAGTGTTCGTGTCGAGTGTCAGGGAGGTCTGCTATTAAGGATTCTCCTTCCCAGGAGGGACTTTCATTACATGCATACAGAGTGTGTTAAATCCATGTGAACAAAAAGCTACACTAGCTGCAACATAACAGCTTGTGTGGTTCAGGTTTTGCCAATGCTATCTGTAGACAGCTCAGCTGCTGCATCAAAAATCACAGTTATTTTTTCCATGCAAATTTGAGGTGACAAAGGAACCATGTTCGTTTACATTTCTTACTGGGTGCTAAATTTTTGCAACCGTCGAAACTTGGCATGTGGAAAGTCCAGGAGATGCAGCAGAACTATTGATTTTAAAGCATGGTGTTTCAGAGGTCCCATGCTTGTCACTGTTACAAAAAATAATGGTTCTTTTTTTTTGTGGAGATTCTAACTCAAAACAATTGATCACACAAACACTCAGACTCGGTAGGCGAGTTGTCTCAGAGAGGAGGAAAAGCTCTTTTAAATTTAGGCGCAGTCTGTCAAAGGTCAAGGTCACTGTTTACAAAATTAGTATTTGAAAGAATATTTATTAAATCTGCAGATGCAAACTTGAGAACAAGTGATCACATAAAGCTCATGCTTGGCATGCGAATGCCCTTTGGCAGAGGTTGAACCCTATTGATTTTGAGTGTGATTGGGTAGTGTCACAACCCTGAAACAAAGTTTCCATACGACTGGTCCTTTTGTCATAGCTTGACAAAGGGACCAGTCGGTCCTGAAATGTTGCGACACGTTTAATATGTACATTGTTTGTGTATTAAAGTAAAATTTTGATATTACTTATTTCCAAACTGATGAATCTTATTGAAGACACTGTTTCTGAAAAAGTACTGGACATGTCTTTACCAATTTTCATAAGTTGCTTTCCATTGGTACTAAGTGAATGTCTCTTTTTGAGGCTTATCGGAAGAACAAAATGGTTGCCAGCTGGCAGCCATCTTGGATTTCAACAGTTCTAATTTGTTATCACTATTTCTCAAGAACATGGATTGTGTCACCATTTCTCAGTAGAATTTCTTCAAATTTTGCAGTTATATTGCTTTGAAGTGAAGAAATTTTCTGCCACAAAAAAAATATAGGTTGTCAGAATTTTAAGGATATGAAATGGAAATTTATGTAAAAAGGAGTGAATTTTGAAGAAAAAAATGAAAGACAATTTTTTGCAAAATAATGTCAATAAAAATGATACTGACATAGATTAGTATTGCATTAATGTATGTCAATTTGATAAATGCTGAAATTGTTTAAACTAATTATCTATAAATGATAAAATATTGACATTTTATAATAAAACCATATACACATAGTAATTGCATGTAAGAGTTATCTTTCTTGAAAAACTTCACAGTAGTGAAATAGGTAGCCGGATTCCTGAGGTACAGAAAAACGGACACATGTGACTGATTGATAAAAAGCATCTGAACTAATGCTTGGATTGCTTTGAAATACTTTAATATTGAGAGAGCACACTGTTCTGTCAATAATAAACATACAATATTCATCAGTTTAATATTAAACATTAGAATATGCGGAAATTGTGATACTGCCTCCCTACATTGGATTTTCAACTATTTTCCTATGTCCGTTTATCAATACACTCCTATGACCTTAAAAAATAACTTAACTTTGAAAGTTACCACACAGTACATTACCGTTTGCGTGATCAAATCCAACAGATCAAAGTGAAGACCAATCTTACGATAATACTAATGAGGATGGTATGATGGTTGACACCAAGATTCCTCTGGGATCTCTTGTTTCAAGGAAACAATGCTCTTTAAGGCTCCCTGGTTGTGAAGATATGCATTTTTATCTATCATATTAACCCAACTGTGAGAAAGTTATTTCTGATTCATTTCTTTATAGTTGTACAGAAAGAAAACCGGCACCTGATAATTTCAGAAACTGCATCATCTTACATATTCATAGGTTAATATCAATGTGTTACTTAATATACAAACAATGTACATACTAAATGTGTTGCAACGTTTCAATACCGACTGATCCCTTTGTCAGGCTATGAGTATGACTGAGTGAGCGCTTTGTACTATTTCCCTGTGCAACAATGTGACAAAATTGTTTATTTCATAGGTCACTCGACCCGGGACGTTTCTCCTATTGTTAGACTTAGAGAGTGTATACACACTGTACATGTGTCGGCTAGGTTACTGGTAGGGTGAAGATCTAGCCCCCTACCCTATGATGTCAGTATCGGGTCATACAGATAACTCAGTTGGTGACCCCTTTATTTCTCTTCATGCTCTGAGTTATCCTGATTTTGATTGCTCACTGATTTGTCTTGTTTTTGAACGCCCGTCAAATTTGACGGAAGTAATCTAGTATGGGGTTGTCCATCTGTCCGTCCGGCGTAAACTTTTTTTTGTCAGGCAATCTCTTTCTACATTTTTTGACCGATCTCTTTGAAACTTGGTATACATTATAATCATGATATGAAGTTGTGTCCCTGAAAAGAATTTTGATTAGGCAATTTTTGCAAAAGTTATTGCCCTTTGTTCATTTCAGTATTTGATTTTTGTCTGGCAATCTCCTACATTTTTCAACAGATCTCTTTGAAACTTGGTATACATTATAATCATGATATGAAGTTGTGTCCCCCTAAAAGAATTTTGATTCAACGATTTTTGCAAAAGTTACAAAGTTACTTCGTACATTTCGGTATTTTATTTTTTGTCCGGAGATTTTCTCCTGCATTTTTTATAGCATGTCAGCTAACCACTCTTAGAATAATGCAGATTTTATTTCAATGTAAGAAAGTATATAACACTATATGGCATTCAACGGGCGTATATTGTTCCGCCCTGTGGTACTCTTGTTGTTTGTTGTTCCCTGTCAAATATTTTGACATTGTCCCAATCGACCATGTGATTTTTGGTGTTAGTATGATCTGTTAATGCCAATTTATTGTACTGGGTGCCGGTGGTGTTAGTTTAGCATGTGTTTCTGGTAAAATTGGTATTGCTCATTTTCTCTATGTTGTTTCGATCTTCTTTAAGACATGTACCAAATATCCTCCCAGTTTCCCTATATATGACGGCTGACAATTTCCACTTAAATTCGGTATATGTTTTGTCTATAATGTCAGTCTTGTTTTTGGGGTGTACAGGTGACTGTCTGAGTATTGTCAATGGTCTCATCGGGTTGTTGAAATGGTGTTTCCTCATCATCCGGGCAAACGCCACAGATGTCTGTTTCACTGGTTCACCCGTTGTCAGTATAATGTGACCGGGCGGAATGCTGTGCTTGGTGCCTTTGGCATGGCATTTCAGTGAGATAGCGCTATAAAGTTGCATCAGATCCGCGCTATCACAAGGAGGCAAGAACACCAACATACCGTGTCTCCTGCATACACACATGCAAGCACACATACACTATACACATGGAGGCACGTCCTTAAATGACCATAGCTGTTAATGGGACGTTAAAGAAAATTAAACCAAACCAAAGTCCCTTTCACGTAGGGTATTGTGCCTTTGCATTTGGTTTGGCTCTCATCTCTTTCTTCTGTCTCTTTTTAGGTCACCTGAGACAAAGTCTCAAGTGACCTATTGCGATCGCCTTTTGTCCGTCGTCGTCCGTCGTGCGTCCGCAAACAATTTACATTTTTGACTTCTTCTCCAAAACCCCTGAAACAATTTCAATGAAATTTTGCAGGGACCTTGCATGGCCAAAGGTAAACCAAAATTGTGGCCGCTTTAGTCCCAAGCCCCAAGGGGCCTGAGGGGCGGGGCCAAAAAGGGTTGAATTGACTAAAATTTCAAAAATCTTCTTCTCCAAAACCCCTCAACCAATTTCAATGAAATTTTGCAGGGACCTTCCATGGCCAAAGGTAAACCAAAATTGTGGCCGCTTTAGTCCCAAGCCCCAAGGGGCCTGAGGGGCGGGGCCAAAAAGGGTTGAATTGACTAAAATTTCAAAAATCTTCTCCTCAAAATACAGATATGATAGAATCAAATACTCTTCATAGATGGAAGGGTCTTAAGGTGCTTTACCAAAATTGTGAATTTCATGACCCTGGGGTCTCACGTTTTCTCCTGGGGAGGGGGTGAACTTTACTATAGTTTATATAGGGAAATCACATTTTGGACCAATATTTGTTTAATTTCCATTGGAAGTAATTCAAATTGGGTTAGCATTATCAGTATTAGGTAGCAGTTTGATAGTATGCACCTATGAGCCCTGACTGACCCCCAGGGGCTGATGGGTGGGGCCAGAAAGGGTTGAATTGAGAGAAATTTCAAAATTCTTCTTCTCAAGACCCAGATATGGTAGAATCAAATACTCTTCATAGATGGAAGGGTCTTAAGGTTTATGACCCTAGGGTCTCACGTTTACCCCCTGGGGAAGGGGGGGGGGGGGGGCAAAATTTATTATGGTTTATAATGGCAAATGATACTTTGAATATTACATGTTAATAACTTGATTGGAATTATAACCTTGAATTGACAGTTTGATACTTTGAAAATTTTGAGCCAGCCCTACCCCCAAGGGCTGTAGGGTGGGGCTCAAAGGAGTCAGTGTGCTAAAATTTCTTCATTTTCCTTGTTAAGAATCAGAGGTGCTAGTTTCAAATCCTTTTTAGTCTGAAATCTGTATGCTAGATATTGAGTAAGGTGGTTTTATTGTTTTTTGTCACTTTGAATAATATTTCTGTTCATGTTAAAAACAAAATCAACTCTCTGTATAAATATATCAGGTGACCGTTAAGGCCCATGGGCCTCTTGTTTTGTTTCACCACCTCAAAGTAGCGGATGCGAGACTAAGGTGTTGCTTTTACGATGGCAGCGTCAACATTACGTGTTTGAGTTTAGGTTGGTTTTAGTGAAAGTATAAGTGCTATATACACCAACCAGGACCATAGATGCATCTTAGGTAGTACATCTCAACCCATGCATCAAATGCTGGATGGGGCCTACCTTTCATGGTCCATTGACTTTGTCAGCATCTCCATCAACATTAAGTTTTTACTTTTAAGTTGGTTTCTCTGATATGTGTATTGATGGTCAAAGTGGGGCACAGGCGAGACATATCAATCTGAAAGGCTTGTTTCTTTTACAGCTCTTTTCACTTTGTTGATTGACCAGTCTGGGTAGCTACCCGTTTGAGGTACCCTAATAGTTTGATGCATGGCGCTGTTTTCTTTTCGGAAGATGAGCATGTCCAGGACATAGTGTGTATACTCTCTCTATCGATTGGGTAAATGTCCAAGGTGGAGTGACATATGAAATATACAATTTCGTCACATCACTGTACAGATTAACAATACAACTTGCTCACTCAGTCGTAGCTTTACAAAGAGACCAGTTGGTCTTGAAACATTGCGACACATTTGATATGTGAACCGTAATTTGTGAACCACTTTGAGACGACCTACAATCTAGGTTGTGATAAAGCGGTATATAAGAACCTCAAATTATTAATATTATGTGTTTAAAGTGAAACTTTGAATTACATATTTCCAAACTGATAAATCTTAATGACAATATTTGATTGGTCTATTATGAGTTATTTCAATCTAATAAACTTTCCTTTAAAAGTTCATATATGTTTTTTTTCACTTTTTTCTTGTTTGGAAATCTCCCTTTAGCCCACCAACCATGAGCGCCTTGAACTGGGTGTTTAGTGCTAACTGCACTTCATGTTTGTGTAACTGTTTTGTCAATAACAACTACAATGGGGGCATTTTAGATAGACTAGGAGGCAATTTATTTCAGGAGTTTTCGCAGGTTACAAAGCAAAGAGAGAAGAATAGCTTGTCACAAACAGCAGAATAAATAGATGGTGAATCACCAGGAGCTGGCTCTTATTGACAACACTGTTAATTTTAACTGTGTACGTATGATGCGTTCAATTCCCAGCAGTGATTGTAAGACACCAGACCAGAGATATTTAAATATCGGTTATTGTACATAAATTTGTGGAATTATTTTCTACAAATAGCACTAAAGAAATTTGGCTGAATTTATAAAAGTAGCAAGCTTAGGAATACGTTAGAACTATCACAGTAACTGAATATTACAGGATTGAGTGACATATATTGTGTATAAATATTGCCTTGTTGTATACAATCATTGTTCTTTGTATCAAGACAAAGACAGGGAGACAGCTTGTAGCGTTAACACCCATGGGTTCATTAGGCAAGTTATTTGTTTTGACGTCATAGTT
Source organism: Mizuhopecten yessoensis (assembly GCF_002113885.1). Lineage (NCBI taxonomy): Eukaryota > Metazoa > Mollusca > Bivalvia > Pectinida > Pectinidae > Mizuhopecten > Mizuhopecten yessoensis. The sequence goes on from NW_018408109.1 coordinate 61,490, forward strand.
AAGAGTTCATATATCAAGGACGTCATCAATTGATAAGAATTCACAATTCTAATTGAATACATTAACAATTCTACAGAAAACTGTGATAAACAAGGCATCATAAACAAGCTGTAAAATGGCTTTTCATTGTGTGCTGTATTAAGAATTTTGAACTTCAGCTGTACTCTTTTTTGCGATTATATTTTGTCCGGCGTCGTGCGTCCGTAAACAATTTACATTTTCTCTTCTCCAAAACCCCTGAACCAATTTCAATGAAATTTTGCAGAAACCTTCCATGGCCAAAGGTAAACCAAAATTGTGAATGATATGGTCCCCAGCCCCCAGGGGCCTGAGGGGCGGGGCCAAAAAGGATCAAATTGACTAAAATTTCAAAAATCTTCTCCTCAAAATACAGATATGGTAGAATCAAATACTCTTCATAGATGAAAGGGTCTTGAGGTGCTTTACAAAAAAAGTGAATTTCATGTTCCTGGGGTCTCACGTTTTCCCCTGGGGAAGGGGTAAACTTTACTATAGTTTATATAGGGAAATCACATTTTGGACCAGTATTTGTTTAATTTCCATTGGAATTAATTCAAACTTGGTTAGCATTATCAGTATTGGATAGCAGTTTGATGATATGCACAAAGCGGCCCTGACTGACCCCCAGGGGGTGATTGGTGGGGCCAGAAAGGGTTGAATTGACAGAAATTTCAAAATTCTTCTTCTCTAGACCCAGATATGGTAGAATCAAATACTCTTCATAGATGGAAGGGTCTTCAGGTGCTTTACCAAAATTGTGAATTACCCTGGGGTCTCATGTGTCCCCCTGGGGAGGGGGAAAGTCTTAGTATAGTTTATATAGGGAAATCACATTTTGGACCAACATTTGTTTAATTAGGGCCCCGCATCTCCGATACAGGTGCCCTATAGTAATCACTTTGTCTGTCCATCCACACATTTTGTTCCTGGCTGATAACTTTGGTATTTATTGACCGTTTTACATGAAACTTGGTCAAGTTGTTCAGTTCACAAAAATACACACTGAGGTAAAAAGTCAAGGTCAAAGGTCAAGATCATAAGGTTCAAAGGTCCAGGTCAAATTTTGCATCTTTTCACTGATGAACATTTTGTTATTACATGATGAAGAAAAGTTGATCAGAATTAAACAAGGAGTCAACTGACCGAAGGTTAAGGTCATCGTGTCAGAGGTTTAGGTTACTGGGTCAAAGGTCAAAGGTCAAGGTCAAATTTTGTAGCTTTTCACGGATTAACAACTTGTTATGACACTATGAAGCAATGTTGGTCATAATTAATCAAGGAGTCAACTGACCAAAGGTCAAGGTCAAGGTTAAATTTTGTATCTTTTCACTGATGAACAATTTGTTATGACACTATGAAGCAATATTGGTTAGAATTAAACAAGGAGTTAACTGATCAAAGGTCAAGGTCATTGGGTCAAAGGTCAAGGTTAAATTTTGTATCTTTCCACTAGTGAACACTTCGTTATGACATTATGAAGCAATGTTGCTCAGAATTTAACAAAGAGTCAACTGACTTAAGTTCAAGGTCACTTGATCAAAGGTCAAGGTCTAATTTAGTATCTTTTCACTGGTGGCATTTCGTTATGACACTTTGAAGCAATGTTGATTGGAATTAAACAAGGAGTCATTTGACTAAAGGTCAAGGTCACTGGGTCAAAGGTCAAGGTCAAATATTGTATCTTTTCACTGATGAACATTTTTTTTATGTTATAATGAAACAAAGTTGTTCAGAACTTAACAGGGAGTCAATTGACTTAAGGTCCAGGTTACATGTTTAAACTTCAAACGTTGTAAAGCGACAGGGAACTTTTAGTCCCGTTCAGCTCAAATGTAGAATACTCGAGGAACGATTTATTTTTCAGTTTAAAGTTTTAGTAGGGCAAGGAGCTTGGAAACATCAATATTAATAAATAAGCTGATTGGATCAACACAATGCTAACCTTATACTTTTCTTACAAGCATGGTTTCCTTTGTTACAGTAAGGCCACCTCCATGGACAGGGTATATGGTCCAGCCTGGCTCGCGTTTGGTCACTCGTTTGCGACAGAAAATGAACATGACCAGGCCATGGCGGCTTACTTCACAGCATCCCAGTTGATGAAGGGTTGCCACCTGCCCATTCTGTATGTCGGACTCGAGTATGGCCTCACCAACAACAGTAAGCTGGCTGAGCGTTTCTTCAGTCAGGCTCTCAGTATAGCTCCAGAAGACCCCTTTGTTTTACATGAGATGGGTGTAATAGCCTTTCAGAATCTTGAGTAAGTTCCATATGGTATTTCCTATAGGAGAAGTCAGGGCAAAATTGTTTTCCCCTGAAAAAGGACTGATCACATGGGAGGGAGGGGGGGGGGGAGTTTAGTAAGGCCACTTTTAAAAAATTGTTTGTTTATTTTCCCTACTCACGATTTCTTTCAGTGGGTAGGTAGGGATTTTTTATTCAATATTATAAATATCATATTTCTATAAACAAAAGTTAAATTTCAGTGATTTTTCAGCAAGAATCAATCTTTTTCTAACCGAAAGTTAAAAAGAAAGTTTGAGTAGGTTCCACTTTCTTGAGTCAGTCTGGAAACTGCCAACAAACATTTATTTAAGGATGCCTTATCATGTATAACAACAACACAAACTTTAACAGTTGTTGGAATTGTGTGCACAAACAGCTTTACAAGTTGATGGCCGCACGGCAGGCCAATACATGTGGACAGTAAATAACACAAAACGTCCTTGTGGTGTTTTGATTCCTTGATTCTGTTAGTAAGTGTCCTTATTGTACCTTGCTCCAAAGACAGATTTCAAAATTACCTCCATCTCTCTTTTTAGGGAACACATCTACCTGTAGTAAATTCTAAAGGTTATGTGCTATTGTGTGCATTAAATATTACTAATGCATGTATACCTTTGTATGATTCAAGTATGTTTACAATATGTCAAAAGTTTTAATAAGGTTTCCTTAGCTTATTTAGACTACATACTGTTCTAATTGAATAGTGACTCAGTATTAATTTTGGTCTTCATTATCAATATGCTTGTTTACCAAAATCAGAAGTTAATTATCTTAACAACTTCCGACTGATAATACTTCAATGTTTGTATTGGCATTCATGATTCTATAACTGCTATTTGTTGCTGTTTTTGAAGTTGAGACTACTGATATATAATATATGTTTGGCAGCTTGTTTTGATGAGACATTTTGTTGTATATGATGTGTCAGTGGTGATTTAATGACTGTTTCAATGGTCTTCATGTTACAGCTGGATAAAAGCCCATCATTACTTTAAGGAGGCTCTGTCTAAGGTAGAGAGTGTGAGTGATCAGATAATGGTGGAGAAATGGGAACCACTCCTCAACAACCTGGGGCACACCTGTCGAAAACTCAAGTAAGTATGATAAGTACACCTGTCGCAAACACAAGTAAGTATGATAAATACACCTGACGCAAACACAAGTAAGGATGATGAGTACACCTGTCGCAAACACAAGTAAGTATGATAAATACACCTGTCGCAAACACAAGTAAGTATGATAAGTACACCTGTCGCAAACACAAGTAAGTATGATAAATACACCTGTCGCAAACACAAGTAAGTATGATAAATACACCTGTCGCAAACTCAAGTAAGTATGATAAGTACACCTGTCGCAAACTCAAGTAAGTATGATAAATACACCTGTCGCAAACTCAAGTAAGTATAATAAATACACCTGTCGCAAACTCAAGTAAGTATGATAAGTACACCTGTCGCAAACACAAGTAAGTATGATAAGTACACCTGTCGCAAACACAAGTAAGTATGATAAATACACCTGTCGCAAACACAAGTAAGTATGATAAATACACCTGTCGCAAACACAAGTAAGTATGATAAGTACACCTGTCGCAAACACAAGTAAGTATGATAAGTACACCTGTCGCAAACACAAGTAAGTATGATAAATACACCTGTCGCAAACACAAGTAAGTATGATAAGTACACCTGTCGCAAACACAAGTAAGTATGATAAGTACACCTGTCGCAAACACAAGTAAGTATGATAAATACACCTGTCGCAAACACAAGTAAGTATGATAAATACACCTGTCGCAAACACAAGTAAGTATGATAAGTACACCTGTCGCAAACACAAGTAAGTATGATAAGTACACCTGTCGCAAACACAAGTAAGTATGATAAGTACACCTGTCGCAAACACAAGTAAGTATGATAAGTACACCTGTCGCAAACTCAAGTAAGTATGATAAATACACCTGTCACAAGTAAGTATGATAAATACACCTGTCGCAAACACAAGTAAGGATGATGAGTACACCTGTCGCAAACACAAGTAAGAATGATAAATACACCTGTCGCAAACTCAAGTAAGTATAATAAATACACCTGTCGCAAACTCAAGTAAGTATAATAAATACACCTGTCGCAAACTCAAGTAAGTATGATAAATACACCTGTCCCAAGTAAGTATGATAAATACACCTGTCGCAAGTAAGTATGATAAATACACCTGTCGCAAACTCAAGTAAGTATGATAAATACACACCTGTCCCTAACTCAAGTAAGTAAGATAAATACACAACTGTCTCTAACTCAGGTAAATAAGATAAATACACAACCGTCTCTAACTCAGGTAAGTAAGATAAACACACAACTGTCTCTAACTCAAGTAAGTAAGGTAAATACACAACTGTCTCTAACTCAGGTAAGCAAGATCAATACACACCTGTCCCTAGCTCAAGTAAGTAAGATAAATACACACCTGTCTCTAACTCAAGTAAGCAAGATAAATACACACCTGTCCCTAACTCAAGTAAGTAAGATAAATACACACCTGTCCCTAGCTCAAGTAAGTAAGATAAATACACAACTGTCTCTAACTCAATTAAGCAAGATCAATACACAACTGTCTTTAACTCAAGTAAGTAAGATAAATACACACCTGTCCCCAACTCAAGTAAGTAAGATAAATACCAACCTGTCCCTAACTCAAGTAAGTAAGATAAATACACACCTGTCTCTAACTCAAGTAAGTAAGATAAATACCCACCTGTCCCTAACTCAAGTAAGTAAGATAAATACAGACCTGTCCCTAACTCAAGTAAGTAAGATAAATACACACCTGTCCCCAACTCAAGTAAATAAGATAAATACACACCTGTCCCTTACTCAAGTAAGTAAGATAAATACACACCTGTCCCCAACTAAAGTAAGTAAGATAAATACACACCTGTCTCTAACTCAAGTAAGTAAGATAAATACACACCTGTCCCTAACTCAAGTAAGTATTTTCCAAAAGAATTTACTTTTAAAATTTAAAATTTTCATATTTCCTAATGAAATGTACCACCATAAACTCTCTACCACCTTTGTGCTAACCGATAGTGTTGTGTGTTGTAGGAGGTATGAGGAAGCGTTGGATTATCACAGACAAGCACAGGTTCTCTCCCCACAGAATCCATCTACCTACTCCGCCATCGGCTACTGTTATGTGTTGATGGGAAATAACATCATGGCAGTAGACTACTTCGACAAGGTAACCATGAAATCTTGGATCATTTTAGATCTACATATGTTGATATTAAACCTGTCAGCTCTCACAATTTGAGTGTAAGTCTCAAGATATTGGGCCTTCTTTTCCTTGTGCACATGATCCCACGCAATCTGATAAAAATCATCTGGTAAATGGCTTCATTAACTTCCTACTTCAACTGAACACATAGTATGAAGTTCTTGTTAGTACAATGTCACACCTTCATGAAACTCCATATTTCTGATTATTACCGTCAGGTTTTGGTCAACAGTATTTATGGCAATGTGGGAGGCCAGTAAACCAATAGTTAGAGAGGTATTAGACCATGCCAATCACTAACAGAAACTGAGTGATCAGTCGGACATAACAGGGGTAGGACAGCCCTCAAGGAGACTGAATGTGACTGTACCAACCAGCTCATTACAACTAAATGAGGTTTCAGCTAACAATTTACCCTTTCATCACTGAAGACCATAATGAACTTTCCCAGATCAATGCATGGGAAAGTTTATTAAAGTTACATAGGGGTGAAAGGGACAATAGTAAGATATTGAAGCTGTTAATCTTGATGATGGCCACCCAGATGGATACTAGAGTAAGGTTATTGTGATTAGACTGTCAATATTGCTGTCTGCAGCTTCTTGGCCTCACATACATTGTATTGTAAAACCAAAACTGAATATTATTACTGTAAGTATTTTCCAGTTCAACATATCCAAAACATGATAACAAATGTTGTAACCTTTTCACCACTGTTGAACTTAATGGACTCATCCAGATCAATGCATGGTAAGTTTACTAAAGTTACGTAGGGGTGAAAGGGTTAAAGAACAAGTTACATTTAAACTATTGATGCTTATCTCAATTCTTATGTGAGATTTTGAAAAAAAGATTGACAGCCATATTGAATGCAACAACAATTATACATAGTAGTAGGTTATCTTAGTATTGTACATTCAATTAACCCAGAACATATTAAAAAGAACAACAAAAAATGTGGTGTACCAATATACTTTAACATCAAGGCATATCTCTCTGCTTTTGGTACTCATGTTTGTGATTTAGATTGTTATTGAATATTTTTGTATCCTAATGTTGACAATTTCTTGCAATTGAGTTTTTGACTGATTGTCCAACTTTGCACGGCAGGCTTTAGGGATCAGAAGAGATGACACTTTCTCAACAACCATGTTAAACAATGTGATGGAAGCCCTGATGATTGAAATGTGCCCTTGTGATGGTGAGTGGGTTATAAGTCACCAACTTTAGGCTACATGCTACCTTAGTGTGACATTTATATATATCCTTTTCAAAAGATCTCTGCACTAATAAACTTTAAAAAATCATTTATTAATGATAATTTGCTGTTCAAGATTGGGCAATCATGAAGGATTTTAAACCAACTTAAGATGCATTTTCCACCATGTTTTTTTTATTAATGTTAATGTTTATTCATTAATACATCTTGTTCTTATCTTTATTCCATAATTTTGAAAAATCCTATACCAGGTATTTGTTTTATGTGCAGCTTTTCCCCCTATTAGGGACTTGCCTTGTAAATAATTATCCTGATTGCATGACCCCAACTTTAATGCATTCTTTAACCCTTTCACCACTGAAGACCATAATGGACTCATCCATATCAATGCATGGTAGACTCTACTAAAGTTACATAGGGGTGAAAGGGTTAAAAAATAAATGATAGCAACATGAAGTTTTTACTTTATACCATGTTTTATTGGTCTGTTTTAGACATGCCAGAAGAAGACATGCAAGTCTCCAAAAAAATAATTTTTGAGACACCTGAAAGCCATAAAGAGAGTCGTGGAGGTGTCCCTTCTGAAGCTGAGGCGGATAGCAGTAGCATCATGGTGATAGAGGAACTTGATATGGACGAAAGTGATTGATTGACTGATTCAGTCATATTTGTGATCATCAAGAAGAAAAATTTCAAAAATCAAGAATTATTTTCCCCTCGCAACAAAAGTTCTAGGAGATATAGAAATGTTTGTTACACTCTTTGTCATCGCTCTAGCCACTTCATTCCTCAACGGAATTTCGTGAAACTTTGTACAAGTGTTTGGAATGGCTATGCTTTGAACAAATTTGTGTTTCGGGTTACTGGTTAAAAGGTCAAGGTCACTTTTACTATTTTTATAAAAACTTTGTCATCACTCTATCGACTTCTGTTATGGCAATACCTTGAACAAATTCTTGTTACCTTTAAATCTGAAAATTATACTAAACCATGGCCACTTATCATTAAAAATGTACCAGGATTTTAATAGAAAACCTTGTGGCTTGGTTACTATATTATAAGTTGTTTGCTATGATTTTAAACATCACATATTTTTGTATTATAAAACCCAATTCTTTCTATGTGCAAATTGATTTAGCAGTTTGCAAAACTATTTATTACCATTTGAAACTTCTACCTGTAAGTTTGTACTTGTGTTTATAACACCGCGTGATTGTGTTTATAACACCACGTGATTCTGATCCCAAAAATCCAGCAAAGACACCATCTGTTTGTTCTGATATCTCCTGTAGATAATATCTGTCAGCCTGTTGGTAACAGTACACAATTATAACAATTAACGGTTGTCTGTTATTTTTCGATATATCAATCAAGGTATCTTGATGTTTTAAGATAAAAAGTATTTTAAATTTTTTATCATTTCATATGAGCTTTTATGAAACTAATCTCAAAGTTTTAATTTTTGCTCGCAAAAGTTCGCAAAAATAAAAACTCCTAAGACCTAAGACTGGTTTCATAAAATCTCATATGAAATGAAAACTCATTTAAGATCCTATATATATTTACTGCTTAAACTGTAAAAGATGGTACCTTTAGATGGTAAACAAAACATTTGTATACCCCTGTCGGGACGTATGATGTTATCACCTGAACGGGCAGACAGTTGGATAGGTGCGAAGAGTGTCCGCTCGATATCTCCAGTAGTTTCTACAAATTAAGTTTTAATTTCATAGGAAGGTTCATTGCCGTGATAGTTTGAATGAATTTGATAACCCCAATTATCAGACCGTAATTTATGGAGTTATGACCCTTTATGTACTAAACAACTGCTCATTCAATTTATGACGGGCTTATTATGTTTTGCTTTCACATTACCCTTGTTTTAATTGTTATTATGAAAACTTCAATTTAAGTGTGTAATTAAGCCTGACTCAACTTCCTAGGATCCAGCTAATTAAGCTTATAACAACTACATTGGATAAAGCTCAGAACGTGTTTAAGAAATGAAGTCTTTATGTCAGACTGAAAGCTTTAAAGTACTTGTGAATAAGGTAATTATTTTCTGATTTTTACATAAAGATGTTTGTGGAAGAAGTAGATATAAAAGCTGTTATATTATTATCAACAGTGCCATATTAGAGGGAGATTGTTTATTAATCGGTAGACCTTAACTTAAGTTATCAGAAGCAATACATGGCACTCGTATAGAAATGAATCATCACACAATATGTACAAGAAGATTTTCTCTCTTTTAAAAAAAAAAAGGAAGGAAATTTACTTTTAATGTGATACACTTAGCCTAGGTATATAAAATGATTCGGAATTATCTTGTGTGAAAATCGAGTGCTCATGGTTTATATCAATTGCATTTCACATTGATTATATTGTGATGTCTCACCCTGCCTTCCTTTATATTTCACCTGATTGATGCTGTCCATCTTTGTCCTCCATTAACCATTGAACATTTCCTACATCCTAAGATCCGTTGAAGTGATAGACTCGAAGCTTGGTAAGAATGTTTTATACAATTTCTTGACAAAGTGTTGTTAATTTTGAGCCGCTCTGAAAATCCAGTATAGTCACCCCAGCTTGTGAACAGATACCACCTTGCCCTCTGTTTGGCTGAATGAAGACATTTTCCACTTAAGAAATTTGCTATAGTACAAATGCTTCCTGTGTAGTTTTTTTTTTTGTCCAGCTTGGCTACTATCTGTTGGAACTTTTTAAGAAGTCCAACATGCAGTGCAAATTAGAAAGAAAAAAATCCACTTGTTTGTATACATTTGATAGGTACTGCTGAAATAAGTGTTCAAAATATATAAACTTTATTTATTCTACTTCAATTATAGGAAAAAGTTATTTCAACTTATATTTATCATTCCTGTTGGCCCAGTTATTAGCGCGGGGGTCTTACTGTGGGAGGAGACCAGAGTACCCAGAGAAAATCCACGTGGTCGGGCAGGCATGTCCAATCAGGGAATTGAACCCCGACCGCCTTGATTCATGAAAGGCGAGTGCGCTATCTACTGCACCACCCGACCACCGGTTCGGTACTGCTAAAATAATTGTTCAGCATTTGGGGCAATGGCATCAACTGGTTCACTCGTTGTCAGTATAATGTGACTGGGCAGAATGCTGTGCTGGGTGCCTTCAGCATGGTATTTCAGTGAGATTGCACTATCTAGTTGGCATCAGATCCGCACTACCACATGTAGGCAAATACACCAACATACCCAGCCTCCAGCACACATACACAACACACTTGGAGGCACGTCCTTAAATGACCTTGGATTTTGATAGGACGTTAAACCCTTTACAACCAAACAACCAACAGCTGTCAGGTACCTCTAAAATAAGGGTTTTCAGCATATATCCATCGGACCAATGAGTTTTATACTGCAAAAAAAGGGGGGGGGGGGTTACAGGCATATATAGGTCATATACCACTAAATTAAGTTTATTTACAACTCATATATAGTTGTCATATGCCACTAAAATAGGTGGTGTTTACAGTAAATACCCTTAAGAATGTACTCTTCTGAGGTTTCAATCACGTTCAAGTCTCGTTTTGATCTGGTGTAATGGGTTTTTGTAATATTTAACAACTTATGATCAAGTTTATTAGCAAACACGCATCTGAAAAATATGTCAAAAAACTAGATGCCTGTTGTTCGTAGAACTTTTTTTACAAGAATTGAAAAAAATTACCAATTCGGCGGCCATTTTGAAAATGTGTATTAGTGTGTATTTCTTGTGCTTCAAAAAAGGCCAAAACTTCACCTTTTTATACGCCCGTCGAAGACGGGGACGTATTATGTTATCACGTGAGCAGGCGGGCGGTCGGGCGGGCAAACGATGTCCGTTCGATATCTCGAGTAATTATCAACGGATTAACTTCAAACTTCACAACAAGGTTAATTACCATGAAAGCTCGGACAAGTTCGATAACCGCCATTATCCAACCATAATTTGTGGAGTTATGCCCCTTTATGGATTTGCCGAAATAGTGTCCGCTCGATATCTCGAGTAATTATTAACGGATTAACTTCAAACTTCACAACAAGGTTAATTACCATGAAAGCTCGGACAAGTTNGAAACACTTTTTATTTTTGACCCCGAAAAAAGTAAAAAAATAACACAAATGATAATGGGACAAAAAAAGAAGCACACTGACCCCCCATTTTTGTAGATGTTTTAGAAAGAGAAACACGTTTTCATTTAATTCATTAAATATTAAAAAAAGTTAAATACCAGAACTTTTTATATCAAGCGTTTTATCTGTAAAAAAATGGTAAAAAATGAGTATTTTTTCATTAAAAAATAGGGGGTAGGGGTAACTAAAATCGGCTTTTTGAGTTAAAACAATAAGATTAAGAATTTTTACCTCCATAATTTAAAAGAAAATAATATTTTCAACAATTCTACAAACATTTATACATATCTGATAACACACTGGGAAGAAATTGTATGAGTTTGTTCTGCAAGTGGTCAAAACCCAAAAAATCACCTAAAATCACATGTTGTGGTAAATTGGTATCTTTGACCGATCAAAGTACAAAAACGAGCAGACGGACATATGTTTTTTTTGCGTTTTCTACTATGCCATTTACTCCTTTTTCCAAAAATCCATTTAAGAAAAAAAGTTTAATACAGGAAATTTTTGACTTCTCAGAGGTGTACATCCTTAAGGATTGGAAGGGAAAGAGTTCTTGAACTAACTTTAAGTTATTCAAACCTCCAGACCCCTGTGATATTGGTAGGTATACACTATATGCTTTTAAATGTGCTGTATCTCTTATCAATGTTGTACAATAAATTGATCAAAAGTAACCTGTTGCATTATTATTTCTAAACAACCTGGCACAAAGTACCTCTCAGCTCATGCCATGGTCTGTTCATACAGAGATTGGTCTTCCCAATTTCTGGATGTGACGTCACAAGCTGTCACCCCTTCATTTTCACCTGATTTGTCTTGAACAGCAATATTATACTTATTAGTTTGTTGAGTAATGTATGCAAAACTGTCATGTTTCCGTAGGTGTTTGAAATTCTGACTGTAAATTTAGAAAAAAAACATCAAAAAATAACCGTTTTACTATAAAAAAAGTAGTAATACCCTTATTTTTTTATATAAGTTTTTCTCAATTTACAGTCAGAATTTCAAACACCTATAATGTTACATAAAAATATATTTGATGTAAAAGGTTTTGTTCAGTAATATACTTAGCCTGAGTTTCCTCTGGCCCTAACACCAGACTTAGACATTTTGACATATAGATGTCTGGTGTGGGGCCAGAGCGCACTGCTATATGAAAACGTGAAATTCTCCGACACCGTTTGGTATCGCGTAGTGAATAATCAACTAAAAGACGCGGTCCGGAAATCTTCTAAACAATAATAATAAATTTCATTTCAGTCCGGATCAGTACGGTTTATTGATTAGTCACCCCATCACCTACAAAAATGGCGTTCGCTCAGGTAGGAAATTTTGAACGTTTGAAAATCTAGGACTCTACTGACGGAATTTAGCAGCTGTTGGTGATAATAAGAGCTGATTTGGATCAATAAATAATCCATTAATCGATAAGGTATATAGGTAAAGTGTTACTTGAAAGGTAGAGTCTATTTCATGATAGATATACCTGTATTTTCACCGATTACCACATGGTCACCAGGAGTGATTTATTATACCAATTAAAAAAAAGAAATTAAAAACAAATCTTGAAAATGAAGCACCCTCCTTAGCATCACTTCTTTGCCCTTGTACATATATATGCATACTATTTCACAATAAAAGACCAACAGTTATATCTTAATTCTTATTTATGACCGAATGAATTAATATTAAATTGCCAAAATGCTCGCCTTAACTACATGTACATGTAGAATATCGCACATTATCAGCTGAATCTTCAGAAAGAGACACCACCCCCTTAACTTTGACAAGTGACTATTTTAAGGGCCTGACACAAACATCAACGTTTTAACAAAAAATGTACACTTTTACCATTTTCTTACAGAACTTGTGAACACTCGCTCCAAGCGCTCGGCCATCATAAAATATAAATGGAAGTATACATGTGGGGATTGTCCCATTCTCAGCAAAAAAGGAGTTCTATATGTTTTTGGTGGCAGAAAGTAGTATACAAGTAGAACTGACATGACCCAAAATTAATTCTCACATTCTTTATATTTTTCCCTACAAGACAGTAACACTATTTACAGTAGTTGAAACTTGCCTTATGGCAATGTCAAACTTTGACCAACGTTGAATCTTAGAATACTAATTGCAATCGCCTACATCAGCTACTGAATGTGGCTCACAGTTTTATGTTCCAATGACCATGGCTGAGATCCTCATTACTGTGTAGGTTTTGCTTAATCTGTGTGTTGTATCTCGCAACAAAATAAGTTCCTGGGCATTACTTCTACTGTGTGGGTTCTATTTTGTAAGAGCTAGCAATTTTTGAGTTTTGTCCTCGATGTTTAGTTTGTTTGTGTTTAGCTGTGGGTTTATATATGTACAAGTTATATATCTGTTTGTCCACGCTTTAGTTCTTACAAGAAAACTTCCATAAATATCGTTTACTTTTGATAAATCTTCTAAACATGAGCAATATAGAAAGAATTAGGTCGAGTTGAAGGTTGAGCATAATCAACAATAAATATAACTTACTGTTCTGGTAAGTCAATGTCCACATGTACACTTAAGTGTCTGCAAGATAACTTTCTTCAATATTGTTTGCTTTTTATGAAGCACGGTAAGTAATGCATGATATACAAGGACTAAGCGTAATTTTTCAAACTACGCTTTGATTAGTCGACGATTTCTGCACAATAACTTTGTCAAATATAGCAGTATGTTGATGAAACAGGTAAGGGTGAGCAGTCAATGTCGATGTCCAAAGTACTGCAGTACGCGCAGCGAGCAGATCATCTTTAGTTCCTTCAATGTCTCCTTAGCAAGAACGAAAAGGCATAGAAGAAAAAATGTGATTCCACATGGGTCTAGCATTATTCGTCCCTTACTAAAGCATGCAGTGGAATACAACATAGTCTTTTCCGGGTCCTGCAGGTGCTTGGTGCGTTGATGTTGAGCTTTCACCAAAGCGAGAGAGGTTGGAGGTCCCCTAACTGAGGCAGTCCGTAGTCCTCCAATTGCGAGTGCACTGCTTGACATTCAACTTCAAAGGGGCTATTTAGTTAAAAGACTCCCTAAAATTCGAGTAGATACTGGAAATATAATCTTCTAACGGATTTTTTTGTAGTTAATTATGATAACACTTGAAGCCAACGTCCATTGTTGTCAGGTTTATCTTTTGGAAAAGCCGTTGATTAAAATAGCTACGACCGAATCAGCGCAAAAACCACGCTGTCGACCGACACCACAGTGTCAGTAAGCTATATTGTCTGATATCACACACAACGCATTCTTGTCTGTTGAAATTTAACCAATAGAATAATGTTATTATAAGTATCATAATAATTAAATCTAATGAGATATTTCTGTTCATGAATTAATTTGAAAAAAGAGACAAGTTTTATTAGATTATACAAGCACTGAGAGGGTGCTGCAGGGAGAATTTCAAACCACAATAAGTACAATATCAATAGGTTCAAGCGTAAAATAGATTACTCATTTATAACAATGATTGGGGTGTTATTCGGAAGATGCTTTTATTCAGAATAAATGTCTGTACTTGTATTCCAAAGAAATTGGATGAATAAAGCTAGAATGTACCTTCTCTCGACTGGAAAGTCAATTTTGTTAGCTAGAAATTCACCGGAAGCTGCCGCTTTTCTTTATTACTGATTAAAAATGCCTAGAAAACATTGTCTCTAGTCAATTTCTTGACATGAATTGTTCATAAGGAATATCCAACTATATTATCGTGAATAATTTTGAGATAAAATTATAAAACTAAAATGCTTCACTAAATTGTCCCTTTTTCAATTTACCAAAATGTCAGGATGTCGACGGTACATGTTATATATGTACCGAAAGGACAATTGTAAAATTTAGTTATCACGTTCATCAAATATGATTAATTGGCAAATGACAGAGACATTTTGAATCCCATGTGCACGTGCGATTCATGGTGCGTTCAATTTATTTAAGACAGATGTAATTAACCGGAATGACTCACCTGCCTAGGAGCGATAAACGTCATGTGTTTTTGATCTTTTGAACAGAAATTATCACAAGAAAACCACAAGCATCTTGCGTCATTCATTGGCGTACTATAAAGAGGCGAACGAAGCCGTGGTCGTCATTGTGCTTAACTCTCTCAATATGTTTGTTCCAACTGATACTCCACGCAACGATATCATCAGATACAAGAATATGTCTCGTAGAAAGCATAAACATGCAGTTAAAAAGGCGGATCTTCGAAAGATGGTTTTGGTAAAACAAATTCAAGTTAGAAGCAAGGATCTTGAAGAAACATTATGGAATGAGAAATTCTCCGACACATATAATTTTGCCTTGGACTGTTTCAGCATCCATTGAAAATTGGATCTTCGAAAGAACCAACTATACTCCGAAGCAAGGCTTCTGAAGTGAAAGTGTTCTCCCAAACACGGGGCCGCGGTGGCGAAGTGGTTAAGGCGCCTGACATTATGCTTTTCATTTAATTCAATTCATTACCAAATGCACATTGCATATAGGCGTACAGAAATATGCATATAGATAAATGCTATCAATAGCCCTCCACCACTGGGTCGCGGGTTCGAGGCCTACGTAGGGCAGACGCCAGGTACTGGCCGTAGGTCGGTGGATTTTTCTTCGGGAACTCCGGCTTTCCTCCACCACCAAAACCTGGTACGTCCTCAAATGACCATAGTTGTTAATAGGACGTAAAACACAATCAAACCAATCTCCCAAACACACCGCTATCGAGCGTGGACATTACGGAAGACTATAGATGCACATGGTTCGGTTTTCATAGACGGAAGAAAGAATCCTGCGATCAAGCTCTATGGCAGACCAGGGTTAAGCCGTTACATCGATGTTGAATTTGTACGTCAACTTCCACTGAATTGATAAATTATTCAAGCAACTTCGTTTTATCGGCGACGTGAAATATTAGATTGAAAATGCAGATAGTCATGGATGTGACGGTTGAAAATGAAACACTGATACATTTCAAAGCGATAGTAATTTGTGTGTAGACGGTGTAAGAATGAAGGCCAGTGTAATAGAACTGTATTATTCGCGCCATCACAGAATTGTCATCATGGAAAAACCACCGGCATCGCAAATCAAAAATGTTGGAAAAAAAGTCAACTTGTGTAAATTTCATTGTAAATACACACAAACTATCATTATAATTTTGTGAATGTGTTATGTTTGAAATGAATTGCATCTACGTTCTAGCATTGAATGTTTTGTTTATTAATCTTTTAATTGATTATCATTATGATTGAATAACTATCATCATTTGACCAACCAATTTTTTCTCGACAAGTATTTGTTAGTAATTATGATTGATTCAATAATATCACAATTTGCATAACTGCTTTTGTTCTTGTGTGCCATTTGTTTGTAATTATGGTGAATTAAAAAAATCGAAATTTGCATAATCGCTTTTGTTTTTATGTAGAATTTAACTAAACTTAAGTTGGTTGCATTTTGAAATCTTTTGTAGTACACCACCCTCTTTAACGAGATAAAATACACGACTGGCTACCAATTGTCGTCCAGGTCGCTCCTTTTCAAGATCCTCTTTATTATAATTTTCATCATCTAACCATTGTGAAAGACATATGCGAATCCTGCTGAATTCAATATTTAGATATTAAAACGTTTCGGATACATACACTTTGTTTGAACAGTAAAATCCCCAGATATAGTGCAACCTCGTTGTAGCCGGGTGTTTTCATGGGTTTTTTATGAACACGAGAGCTATGCTGGACAGACGAAATCACTACATGTTGGTCGAACGGAAGGAAGCAAAAGAATAACAATTACTCATCCCTTTATACCAGGATTTTTTTTTCTGTCTGCAATTACTGCTTATTATAAAGTATATAATAGCCTATTAGCGAAAGTAGTGACCACAATGCACGCTAAAGCGACACTATCGATTTCATCTTTTCCTGTCCCATCATTACTCGTACTTCTATCATTGATGTTTATGCTTCGGGTCACCTCACTTCGCATTACCTTACACTTGCTGAACGAGAACGTTCGCCCATGTGAGACTCGCTGGGTGCTGTCTCCAGGCTGGGACATACCAAAGTCTTTCAAAATGGTAGTTGTTTATCTATGCTTAACGTTCAGTATTTAGCGTTATTGCAACGGTTGGGTAACCCGTTGACCAGATGCAATACTGCTCATGGTGTCTTTGGCATAGTTACGGTGAGGAACCACTCTTCATAGTCGACATCATAATCGCGATTTTGCAAAGACACTAACATAGCACCTCCAACATATACACGTACACTACCCACTCGGAAGCACGTTCCTTCGATGACCACAGCTGTAAAGAGGAGGATCAACACAACACATTAAATCAAACTTGCACCACTCGAAATATGACATGTTTTGCATTTTCCTTCCAATTTATCAAAATGATGAAATTCATTTACCTACAAACAGTAATATAAGTTTTCCCCTGGGAACGGGGTAATTTAGGTATAGTTTATTTAAGGAAATGTCACTTTTAGGTCTACATAGGCAAAAAACAGTGTTTTGTTTCATTTAGATTTCAAGCATCTGGTTCTATTTTGAAGGATGGCCCTGATATATTTGAACCCCTCTGAAACTGAATCCAATTCAGCATGCTCTCGATTTGCATTATTGTCTGGCGTAATCTTTCTCAGAATCCATCAGTAAAATGTAATTTAAATTTCAGTCAATAGTAAGTGTCTCTCGATACTTTTGATCCTTCCTGAACAAAAATCTCGTAGCTTTGCATTATGGATAATATTTATATTGCCAATTACTATAATGTAAGATGAGAAGATGGGTGTGATATTGCTTTTATCACATTTCTACATGTATTCGTTATATAGAGAATAATACATGCCTTTTTCCTTATCACACCCAGTATCAACCCGAGACTCAATATCAGCCCAAGGACTGAAGGTTTCCTTACAGAAGACTATCTAGTTGACGGCACACGTTTGATTTAAACATACTGTATTGTAATTTATGTACAATGGGAGTTAGGCACAAGTTAAACAACTAATACTATACCCTTTCCCTATATTATAATATAATACATAATTTCACAAGTTTTTTACGACGTTAACATCGTTACGGCTTGCGTAAGAGTAGCCAACAAAACTCTAATAGAACACTAGTACTATTATTTATTACATCTCTTTGTCCTTTTTGTCTCGTCTTTTCTTGGTCCATACTGTATATCTTGTCGTTGATTTTACAGAGCTATATGCATACTGTTTTTAAATAGCTTGTTTAGCGAATAAGTATTTATCACAGTTTTCTTTCACGGCGGCTTTTTATAAATCCGTCATTGAGTTGGCCTGTTTCTTTTTTTTATATTTTTACGCATACGTATTTATCTCGGGTATGTTTCACAACGGCGTGTTTATAAATTACAAATATGAAACAACATGTTTATTTCGCAATATAATTGAATTGTATCTATTTATTTTAAATCAACCTTTATACAGTTTGGGTGTACTATTATTTGCCTGCCTCTTATATATAGGTTGTTTATGAACTCAATGGAGGTAAAAATAAAATAATGAAAATGATTCCTGAGAGATGCTACGGTGCAAAAACATGTGCTGCTGGTGACACTGAAGAACTACATAGAATGAAAGCGAAAACATCTACTGTTTCATAAAAGTAAAACATTCGGTATTTCAGATATTAAATACATTATTATGTAGGAAATATAGAAAGTGTTCTAGTTTCGGTAATCTCCCTTACACCTTTTATATGTAACCTGAATGATTTGCTATATTACGCTACGAAAATTCTTCATATTAAGGCTAAAACAGTGCGAACGTCATGATGGTTTTCTTTTTCCGAGCTATTGCGATTGGGGGTCCCATACCAACGTCCCACCCCTTTCAAATCTTTCTGATTTGTCCCCGATTATGCAAAATATATTAAATTAAGAGGATAAATCACAGGTCTGTGCTGATGAGACTGTTTCTTGCCAATTAGACTTGAAGAAAAATAACAAATACGTTACTTCCAGTTGCAACCACATGAAGTGGGACGGACGAAATTTGCTGCAGACAGAAATGAAATATTCCCGCGGTTCTGAGTGAGTACAGCTGGAGTTTTTTGTCTTCACTGACACGTAGCGCACGTGCGACTTGTGGCCCTTTTGCAAGGGCGCCTAAACGCTGTGTACCATGAAAGCTCGGACAAGTTCGATAACCGCCATTATCCGATCATAATTTGTGGAGTTATGCCCCTTTATGGACTTGCCGAAACAGTGTCCGCTCGATATCTCGAGTAATTATTAACGGATTAACTTCAAACTTCACAACAAGGTTAATTACCATGAAACCATGGACAAGTTTGATAACCGCCATTATCCGACCGTAATTACTGGAGTTATTACCCTTGGTTTCATTAATGCGATGCATGCGTTCCATGATGTTGTATTGCACTCATTGATCTACCAGTTATGTTGAATGATTTCTCTTTTAATATCAATTACTCACAAATACTTCATACATTCAATGTGTGACGGGCGTATTATATACCGCTCGCGGTAACCTTGTTTGGCACTAGATTGATCACCTAAATTGTCATTGTGTCGCCATTTTTAATTGTAGCAGGTTCATTTTTGCTGTACAACTTTATAATGTTCAATATGATAAAAATGATATGCAACAAACTGGACAATTATACATTATTGATATTTTTTTTACGTTTTTAGTGTAACTGAAACACTTTTTATTTTTGACCCCGAAAAAAGTAAAAAAATAACACAAATGATAATGGGACAAAAAAAGAAGCACACTGACCCCCCATTTTTGTAGATGTTTTAGAAAGAGAAACACGTTTTCATTTAATTCATTAAATATTAAAAAAAGTTAAATACCAGAACTTTTTATATCAAGCGTTTTATCTGTAAAAAAATGGTAAAAAATGAGTATTTTTTCATTAAAAAATAGGGGGTAGGGGTAACTAAAATCGGCTTTTTGAGTTAAAACAATAAGATTAAGAATTTTTACCTCCATAATTTAAAAGAAAATAATATTTTCAACAATTCTACAAACATTTATACATATCTGATAACACACTGGGAAGAAATTGTATGAGTTTGTTCTGCAAGTGGTCAAAACCCAAAAAATCACCTAAAATCACATGTTGTGGTAAATTGGTATCTTTGACCGATCAAAGT
Organism: Mizuhopecten yessoensis; assembly: GCF_002113885.1. Lineage (NCBI taxonomy): Eukaryota > Metazoa > Mollusca > Bivalvia > Pectinida > Pectinidae > Mizuhopecten > Mizuhopecten yessoensis. The sequence goes on from NW_018408109.1 coordinate 81,633, forward strand.
ACAAAAACGAGCAGACGGACATATGTTTTTTTTGCGTTTTCTACTATGCCATTTACTCCTTTTTCCAAAAATCCATTTAAGAAAAAAAGTTTAATACAGGAAATTTTTGACTTCTCAGAGGTGTACATCCTTAAGGATTGGAAGGGAAAGAGTTCTTGAACTAACTTTAAGTTATTCAAACCTCCAGACCCCTGTGATATTGGTAGGTATACACTATATGCTTTTAAATGTGCTGTATCTCTTATCAATGTTGTACAATAAATTGATCAAAAGTAACCTGTTGCATTATTATTTCTAAACAACCTGGCACAAAGTACCTCTCAGCTCATGCCATGGTCTGTTCATACAGAGATTGGTCTTCCCAATTTCTGGATGTGACGTCACAAGCTGTCACCCCTTCATTTTCACCTGATTTGTCTTGAACAGCAATATTATACTTATTAGTTTGTTGAGTAATGTATGCAAAACTGTCATGTTTCCGTAGGTGTTTGAAATTCTGACTGTAAATTTAGAAAAAAAACATCAAAAAATAACCGTTTTACTATAAAAAAAGTAGTAATACCCTTATTTTTTTATATAAGTTTTTCTCAATTTACAGTCAGAATTTCAAACACCTATAATGTTACATAAAAATATATTTGATGTAAAAGGTTTTGTTCAGTAATATACTTAGCCTGAGTTTCCTCTGGCCCTAACACCAGACTTAGACATTTTGACATATAGATGTCTGGTGTGGGGCCAGAGCGCACTGCTATATGAAAACGTGAAATTCTCCGACACCGTTTGGTATCGCGTAGTGAATAATCAACTAAAAGACGCGGTCCGGAAATCTTCTAAACAATAATAATAAATTTCATTTCAGTCCGGATCAGTACGGTTTATTGATTAGTCACCCCATCACCTACAAAAATGGCGTTCGCTCAGGTAGGAAATTTTGAACGTTTGAAAATCTAGGACTCTACTGACGGAATTTAGCAGCTGTTGGTGATAATAAGAGCTGATTTGGATCAATAAATAATCCATTAATCGATAAGGTATATAGGTAAAGTGTTACTTGAAAGGTAGAGTCTATTTCATGATAGATATACCTGTATTTTCACCGATTACCACATGGTCACCAGGAGTGATTTATTATACCAATTAAAAAAAAGAAATTAAAAACAAATCTTGAAAATGAAGCACCCTCCTTAGCATCACTTCTTTGCCCTTGTACATATATATGCATACTATTTCACAATAAAAGACCAACAGTTATATCTTAATTCTTATTTATGACCGAATGAATTAATATTAAATTGCCAAAATGCTCGCCTTAACTACATGTACATGTAGAATATCGCACATTATCAGCTGAATCTTCAGAAAGAGACACCACCCCCTTAACTTTGACAAGTGACTATTTTAAGGGCCTGACACAAACATCAACGTTTTAACAAAAAATGTACACTTTTACCATTTTCTTACAGAACTTGTGAACACTCGCTCCAAGCGCTCGGCCATCATAAAATATAAATGGAAGTATACATGTGGGGATTGTCCCATTCTCAGCAAAAAAGGAGTTCTATATGTTTTTGGTGGCAGAAAGTAGTATACAAGTAGAACTGACATGACCCAAAATTAATTCTCACATTCTTTATATTTTTCCCTACAAGACAGTAACACTATTTACAGTAGTTGAAACTTGCCTTATGGCAATGTCAAACTTTGACCAACGTTGAATCTTAGAATACTAATTGCAATCGCCTACATCAGCTACTGAATGTGGCTCACAGTTTTATGTTCCAATGACCATGGCTGAGATCCTCATTACTGTGTAGGTTTTGCTTAATCTGTGTGTTGTATCTCGCAACAAAATAAGTTCCTGGGCATTACTTCTACTGTGTGGGTTCTATTTTGTAAGAGCTAGCAATTTTTGAGTTTTGTCCTCGATGTTTAGTTTGTTTGTGTTTAGCTGTGGGTTTATATATGTACAAGTTATATATCTGTTTGTCCACGCTTTAGTTCTTACAAGAAAACTTCCATAAATATCGTTTACTTTTGATAAATCTTCTAAACATGAGCAATATAGAAAGAATTAGGTCGAGTTGAAGGTTGAGCATAATCTGTGAATAAATATAACTTACTGTTCTGGTAAGTCAATGTCCACATGTACACTTAAGTGTCTGCAAGATAACTTTCTTCAATATTGTTTGCTTTTTATGAAGCACGGTAAGTAATGCATGATATACAAGGACTAAGCGTAATTTTTCAAACTACGCTTTGATTAGTCGACGATTTCTGCACAATAACTTTGTCAAATATAGCAGTATGTTGATGAAACTCCATCTATATTCCAGATCGAGTAGGTAAGGGAGAGCAGTCGATGTCCAAAGTACTGCAGTACGCGCAGCGAGCATATCATCTTTAGTTCCTTCAATGTCTCCATAGCAAGAACAAAAAGGCATAGAAGAAAAAATGTGATTCCACATGGGTCTAGCATTATTCGTCCCTTACTAAAGCATGCAGTGGAATACAACATAGTCTTTTCCGGGTCCTGCAGGTGCTTGGTGCGTTGATGTTGAGCTTTCACCAAAGCGAGAGAGGTTGGAGGTCCCCTAACTGAGGCAGTCCGTAGTCCTCCAATTGCGAGTGCACTGCTTGACATTCAACTTTAAAGGGGCTATTTAGTTAAAAGACTCCCTAAAATTCGAGTAGATACTGGAAATATAATCTTCTAACGGATTTTTTTGTAGTTAATAATGATAAGACTTGAAGCCAACGTCCATTGTTGTCAGGTTTATCTTTTGGGAAAGCCGGTATTTAAAATAGCTACGACCGAAATAGCGCAAAAACCACGCTGTCGACCGACACCACAGTGTCAGTAAGCTATATTGTCTGATATCACACACAACGCAATCTTGTCTGTTGAATTTAACCAATAGAATAATATTATTATAAGTATCATGATATATAAATCTAATGAGATATTTCTGTTCATAAATTAATTTGAAAAAAGAGACAAGTTTTACTAGATGATACAAGCACTGAGAGGGTGCCGCAGGGAGAATTTCAAACCACAATAAGTACGGTATCAATAGGTTCAAGCGTAAAATAGATTACTCATTTATAACAATGATTGGGGTGTTATTCGGAAGATGCTTTTATTCAGAATAAATGTCTGTACTTGTATTCCAAAGAAATTGGATGAATTAAGCTAGAATTTACCTTCTCTCGACTGGAAAGGCAATTTTGTTAGCTAGAAATTCACCGGAAGCTGCCGCTAAAGCGTATGGTTGTACATTTAAGGATTTCTTTATTACTGATTAAAAATGCCTGGAAAACATTGTCTCTTGTCAATTTCTTGACATGAATTGTTCATACGGAATATCCAACTATAGTGTCGCGAATAATTTTGAGATAAAATCATAAAACTAAAATACTTCACTAAATTATCCCTTTTTCAATTTACCAAAATGTCAGGATGTCGACGGTACATGTTATATATGTACCGAAATGACTCGATTCAGGGGGGAACACAGGAACTAATTTTGGGTGTTGCCCAAAATTTAAAACTCAGATAAAGAAAAAAAAATGCCAAAAAATAATTAACATAATTAAATAATAAATTAGAATTGTCATGTCGGTTGTACATGTATACTACTTTCTCGTATCAAAAAATTTATAGAACTTCATTATTTCTGAGATTGTGACAATTATTACATACCTGCCGAGCGAAGCGAGTCGAATTTTATTTTTCTGCAGATGTAATGCTAAACTATTTCAAGCACTGCCGAGCGTAGAAAGCAAGAATTTATCGGACATTATTTCCATTGTCAAACAGATCGAGTGAGGCATAGAATAGTTTTCTGAGTTTGCGGTATTATTCCAGGTTATATTTTATTACATTTTGTATATTTTATGATGGCGGAGCGGACCGAGTGTTAACAAATTCTCTAAAACAATGGTAGAAATGTAGGTTTTTGGTTAGAATATTGATGTTTTGTCATGCCCTTCATGTGCATGTAGTTTAGGCGAGCATTTTGGCAATTAAATATTGATTTATTTTGTCATAAATATGTATTATGATTGAACTGTTTGTCTTTCATTGTGTTCGCATACACATGTACAAGGACAACACCTAATGAAAAAGATAAACATGCCAGGCTTTTATGCTAACATTGATTAATATTATTCACCTGATAAAATTGATGCTAAGGAGGGTGCTTTATTGTCTTTGAAATTTTTTATTTTTTAATTTTTTAACTGGTATAATAAATCACTCCTGGTGATCATGTGTAAATGAAACCACAGGTGAAAATACAGGTTTATCTATCATGAAATGGACTCTACCTTTGAAATAACACTTTACCTATACTATATACCTATTTCCAACAGATGGTATAGTCCTCTCTCGACGGACAGGGTGATCACCATGACGTGACATTAATTAGAACAATAAGATTAGGTAGAGTCAGTCCGGTGAGCCTTGACCNTATTATGATTGAACTGTTTGTCTTTCATTGTGTTCGCATACACATGTACAAGGACAACACCTAATGAAAAAGATAAACATGCCAGGCTTTTATGCTAACATTGATTAATATTATTCACCTGATAAAATTGATGCTAAGGAGGGTGCTTTATTGTCTTTGAAATTTTTTATTTTTTAATTTTTTAACTGGTATAATAAATCACTCCTGGTGATCATGTGTAAATGAAACCACAGGTGAAAATACAGGTTTATCTATCATGAAATGGACTCTACCTTTGAAATAACACTTTACCTATACTATATACCTATTTCCAACAGATGGTATAGTCCTCTCTCGACGGACAGGGTGATCACCATGACGTGACATTAATTAGAACAATAAGATTAGGTAGAGTCAGTCCGGTGAGCCTTGACCACTGACCTGACTGGAGACCCCACTAATATATAGACAATGGAGGATTAATCCCCTATTGTTTAGAGAATAAGTAGCGGACTCCTTGTTTGGGCAACAACCTTAGGCATATATAGATATTCAAACTGCTGGCAAGGAGAAACTATACAAAATCATTGTTCAAGGGATAGTTGATATTAAAAGGAAATCCTATATAAAATAGAGGAAAATCTTCAAAAACCTTGGTCTAGATTATTTTTGGACACAGAAAAAAGGGTGTTGCCCGGGCAACTAGGACAACACCCCTGGGTCCGCCACTGCCATTCAGCAACGCTTTGTTTAATACTTGGTCATAGATGTGCGAATCGACATCGATTTTGTAGACAATTCGTACACGTTTTACACCTTTGTGTGCATACGCTTCGATTCACAGGTCATTTGTCGGATGAAGGTGACAATGTACATATCGTACTAGTCATCGAAACGTCATATAGAAAATCTTGATCTTATTGGCTGTGGAAAAAGAACTTTTCATAATAAAGTTCCTATTTGATGTTAGGGATCACAGTGGAAATAAGTCCTTTGTTATCTCGGTAACACATGTATTGTTCATGTACTGACTTTTATATATTGATGCAATGTTTTACCAAATTAATAGATATGTTTATCTTTAAATAGTAGCTTTATTACCATGGGCACGGTTGTTATTAGACCTTAGCTATTGCAAGGGCTTTTAACTCTTAACAAAACCCAGTAAATATCGACACGGAGTTGGAATTTGGTCTTTGTATATTTTGACAATTTTGTCCATTCTTTTATGTTCAACATTTCTATCTCCTTTATATGCCGAATATGTTTGAAATATATCCTAGATTATCGAATCAATTTCGATATGTGAACATCATCATATTACATATTGGAAAAAGACAATTGTAAAATTAAGTTATCATCTTCATCAAATATGATTAATTTGGCAAATGACAGGGACATTTTGAATCACATGTGCAGGTGCGATTCATGGTGCGTACAATTTATTTATGTAACAGGTGTAAATTGGAACAAAGACAAATGTCATTAACCGGAATGAATCGCCTACCTAGGAGCGATAAACGTCATGTGTTTTTGATCTTGTGAACAGAAATTATCACAAGAAAACCACAAGCATCTTGCGTCATTCATTGGCGTACTATAAAGAGGCGAACGAAGCCGTGGTCGTCATTGTGCTTAACTCTCTCAATATGTTTGTTCCAACTGATACTCCACGCAACGATATCATCAGATACAAGAATATGTCTCGTAGAAAGCATAAACATGCAGTTAAAAAGGCGGATCTTCGAAAGATGGTTTTGGTAAAACAAATTCAAGTTAGAAGCAAGGATCTTGAAGAAACATTATGGAATGAGAAATTCTCCGACACATATAATTTTGCCTTGGACTGTTTCAGCATCCATTGAAAATTGGATCTTCGAAAGAACCAACTATACTCCGAAGCAAGGCTTCTGAAGTGAAAGTGTTCTCCCAAACACGGGGCCGCGGTGGCGAAGTGGTTAAGGCGCCTGACATTATGCTTTTCATTTAATTCAATTCATTACCAAATGCACATTGCATATAGGCGTACAGAAATATGCATATAGATAAATGCTATCAATAGCCCTCCACCACTGGGTCGCGGGTTCGAGGCCTACGTAGGGCAGACGCCAGGTACTGGCCGTAGGTCGGTGGATTTTTCTTCGGGAACTCCGGCTTTCCTCCACCACCAAAACCTGGTACGTCCTCAAATGACCATAGTTGTTAATAGGACGTAAAACACAATCAAACCAATCTCCCAAACACACCGCTATCGAGCGTGGACATTACGGAAGACTATAGATGCACATGGTTCGGTTTTCATAGACGGAAGAAAGAATCCTGCGATCAAGCTCTATGGCAGACCAGGGTTAAGCCGTTACATCGATGTTGAATTTGTACGTCAACTTCCACTGAATTGATAAATTATTCAAGCAACTTCGTTTTATCGGCGACGTGAAATATTAGATTGAAAATGCAGATAGTCATGGATGTGACGGTTGAAAATGAAACACTGATACATTTCAAAGCGATAGTAATTTGTGTGTAGACGGTGTAAGAATGAAGGCCAGTGTAATAGAACTGTATTATTCGCGCCATCACAGAATTGTCATCATGGAAAAACCACCGGCATCGCAAATCAAAAATGTTGGAAAAAAAGTCAACTTGTGTAAATTTCATTGTAAATACACACAAACTATCATTATAATTTTGTGAATGTGTTATGTTTGAAATGAATTGCATCTACGTTCTAGCATTGAATGTTTTGTTTATTAATCTTTTAATTGATTATCATTATGATTGAATAACTATCATCATTTGACCAACCAATTTTTTCTCGACAAGTATTTGTTAGTAATTATGATTGATTCAATAATATCACAATTTGCATAACTGCTTTTGTTCTTGTGTGCCATTTGTTTGTAATTATGGTGAATTAAAAAAATCGAAATTTGCATAATCGCTTTTGTTTTTATGTAGAATTTAACTAAACTTAAGTTGGTTGCATTTTGAAATCTTTTGTAGTACACCACCCTCTTTAACGAGATAAAATACACGACTGGCTACCAATTGTCGTCCAGGTCGCTCCTTTTCAAGATCCTCTTTGTTATAATTTTCATCATCTAACCATTGTGAAAGACATATGCGAATCCTGCTGAATTCAATATTATCTTTAGATATTAAAACGTTTCGGATACATACACTTTGTTTGAACAGTAAAATCCCCAGATGTAGTGCAACCTCGTTGTAGCCGGGTGTTTTCATGTTTTTTTTATGAACACGAGAGCTATGCTGGATAGACGAAATCACTACATGTTGGTCGAACGGAAGGAAGCAAAAGAATAACAATTACTCATCCCTTTATACCAGGATTTTTTTTTTCTGTCTGCAATTACTGCTTATGATAAAGTATATAATAGCCTATTAGCGAAAGTAGTGACCACAATGCACGCTAAAGCGACACTATCGATTTCATCTTTTCCTGTCCCATCATTACTCGTACTTCTATCATTGATGTTTATGCTTCGGTCACCTCACTTCGCATTACCTTACACTTGCTGAACGAGAACGTTCGCCCATATGAGACTCGCTGGGTGCTGTCTCCAGGCTGGGACATACCAAAGTCTTTCAAAATGGTAGTTGTTTATCTATGCTTAACGTTCAGTATTTAGCGTTATTGCAACGGTTGGGTAACCCGTTGACCAGATGCAATACTGCTCATGGTGTCTTTGGCATAGTTACGGTGAGGAACCACTCTTCATAGTCGACATCATAATCGCGATTTTGCAAAGACACTAACATAGCACCTCCAACATATACACGTACACTACCCACTCGGAAGCACGTTCCTTCGATGACCACAGCTGTAAAGAGGAGGATCAACACAACACATTAAATCAAACTTGCACCACTCGAAATATGACATGTTTTGCATTTTCCTTCCAATTTATCAAAATGATGAAATTCATTTACCTACAAACAGTAATATAAGTTTTCCCCTGGGAACGGGGTAATTTAGGTATAGTTTATTTAAGGAAATGTCACTTTTAGGTCTACATAGGCAAAAAACAGTGTTTTGTTTCATTTAGATTTCAAGCATCTGGTTCTATTTTGAAGGATGGCCCTGATATATTTGAACCCCTCTGAAACTGAATCCAATTCAGCATGCTCTCGATTTGCATTATTGTCTGGCGTAATCTTTCTCAGAATCCATCAGTAAAATGTAATTTAAATTTCAGTCAATAGTAAGTGTCTCTCGATACTTTTGATCCTTCCTGAACAAAAATCTCGTAGCTTTGCATTATGGATAATATTTATATTGCCAATTACTATAATGTAAGATGAGAAGATGGGTGTGATATTGCTTTTATCACATTTCTACATGTATTTGTTATATAGAGAATAATACATGCCTTTTTCCATATCACACCCAGTATCAACCCGAGACTTAATATCAGCCCAAGGGCCGAAGGTTTCCTTACAGAAGGCTATCTAGTTGACGGCACACGTTTGATTTAAACATACTGTATTGTAATTTATGTACAATGGGAGTTAGGCACAAGTTAAACAAGTAATACTATACCCTTTCCCTACATTATCATATAATACATAATTTCACAAGTTTTTATACGACGTTACCATCGTAACGGCCTGCGTAAGAGTAGCCCACGAAACTCTACTAGAACTATTATTTATTACATCTCTTTGTCCTTTTTGTCTCGTCTTTTCCTTGTTCATACTGTATATCTTGTCGTTGATTTTACAGAGCTATATGCATACTGTTTTTAAATAGCTTGTTTAGCGAATAAGTATTTATCACAGTTTTTTTTCACGGCGGCTTTTTATAAATCCGTCATCGAGTTGGCCTGTTTCTTTTTTTTATATTTTACGCATACGTATTTATCTCAGGTTTGTTTCACAACGGCGTGTTTATTTTGCAATATAATTGAATTGTATCTATTATAAATCAACCTTTATACAGTTTGAGTAGGTGGATGTAATCTTATCTGCCTGCCTTGTTTAAGAACTCAATTGAGGTAAAAATAAAATAATGAAAATGATTCCTGGGAGATGCTACGAGATGACACTGAAGAACTACATAGAATGAAAGCGAAAACATCTACTAGTCTGTTTCATAAAAGTAAAACATTTGGTATTTCAGAAATTAAATACATTATTATGTAGGAAATATAGAAAGTGTTCTAGTTTCGGTACCCTCCCTTACACCTTTAAATGTACCCTGAATGATTTGCTATATTACGCTACGAAAATTCTTCATATTAAGGCTAAAAAAGTGCGAACGTCATGATGGTTTTCTTTCACCGAGCTATTGCGATTGGGGGTCCCAGACCAACGTCCCACCCCTTTTAAATCTTTCTGATTTGTCCCCGATTATGCAAAATATATTAATTTAAAAGGATAAATCACAGGTCCTGTGCTGATGAGACTGTCTCTTGCCAATTAGACTTGAAGAAAAATAACAAATACGTTACTTCCAGTTGCAACCACATGAAGTGGGACGGACGAAATTCGCTGCAGACAGAAATGAAATATTCCCGCGGTTCTGAGTGAGTACAGCTGGAGCTTTTTGTCTTCACTGACACGTAGTGCACGTGCGACCTGTGGCCCTTTTGCAAGGGCGCCTAAACGCTGTGTAGTCATTTTTTAGCTTTTCGTTGATTTGATTTAAACATAGTTATCGCCCCAAATCTGAGCAGAGGATAAGACACAAGTTATATCAACTTATCAACGCCTTTTCCTCTAATACAGTACATATTGATTTTTACATGATAGCATTTAACAAGGCATACATACTATATTTACAATTATTATATTTTTACTTAAAACCTGTTGCTGGATTTGATGAAAAGTGGCACGTTTCTAAATACTTCTGTATTCGTGTCTACGGACAGATTTTCATTCCCAAATAAAAATAAACCTTAATTTACTGGATATATATTCAACGAGTTTATGTTTTGAAATAGCGCAATTCGTGCTGTGTTAAAAAAAGTTTACATTCTATGAAAAAATAACCAACATCCTCACAGGAATGTCCACAAGCGCATGATGGATTATCAACAATCTTAACACGGAACAAATCATTTTTCAAAGAGCTACACTGATGCCCGAGTTTCGTATGTAATCTATTTAAATTGCGTTCGTCGAAATCATAATAAAAGGTGGAGACGAGTATCGCCACTAGATATAGCAGATTTAGAAGTATTTAAAGATGGTAATGTTCTTATTGCATTGTCTAACGAATTCCAAAGTCGTAAACTCGAAGGCAGAAAGAATAGTTACTTGAAAAGAGGCTGAAAGAAGATATATTGTAATCATATTGGTTCCGTAAATTGTACCGATTGTTGTTACCCACTGTGTTTGGCAAAAGGGCCGATAAATAGCAGGGGGTTAAATTGTTTTTCATTTTATATAAAATATTCAATTTTCGCCTTTTTCTCCTCTCTGATAATGTTTCTAAACCCGTTTCAAAATATAATGAATCATTACTTGTATAAGAAGGCAGACCTGTTATAACTCGAGCCGCCTCTCTTTGTGCTATCTCTAATTTCTCGGATTCAAAAGCAGTGCAACCATCCCATAATTCACAGGCATATTCAAAAACTGGTAAAATGAAAGATTTATATTTTGTTTAAAGTGTCTCTCTTTTCAACAAGTATTTGAGTTTTCGTAAAACATTACTCTTGTTAATAACCGTACTATAAACTGCCTCAACATGACTCCCCCGTTTTCCTTTTGTATTAAAATTTACTCCTAAACGTCTATGAACGTCTGTAAAATTTCAATTTTTCCAATCAAACATCAATTCCAAGTCATCGTCAATATCGTTTGTATTTTAAATAAAAAGAACGTCCGTTTCTTCAGGATGAAAAGAAACCAACCAACGCTTAGCCCACTGATTTAAGGATGCTAGGTCCTTGTTGAAAACCGTCTGTATTTCATAGCATGAAAAAGCAAAATGAAGTAAGGATGAATCATCTGCAAATAATCTGAAGGCCGAATCAAGTACATATCAAAAAGAGAAGCGGCCCGAGTATTGCACTTTGAGGTACGTACACATGCGTCAATATTACCTAGTTCCGAATATGAATTTCCTATTAAAATGTTCTGTTTGCGCTGGTGTAGATAATTTTGAGCCAATGCAATAATTCACCTGAAATTCCATATGCTTCTAACTTTGCTATCAACCCCTGTGCCAAACACGATCAAACGCTTTTGATATATATCACAAAAAATAATGCAAGTATGTTTTCTTTCTTCTAAAGAAATATAAATATTTTAGTCAATTTCAACAAGTTGATAAACAGGAGAATGCAAAGGCATTAAACCCGACTGGTATCGATAAAACAAGCGATTTAAAAATAAAATAAAAATAAATAACGCTCAAACACTTTACCAACTGTAGATGGTAGTGATAAAGGTCTAAAAATAATTACACGACCCATGACGATCACCCTTTTTGAAAAGCGACATAACGGTTGCAAGTTTCCATTTATTTGGATACACAAAGTGACATATTAAAAAAAGTATTTCAAATGGTTTGCAGATAGAGTTAGCAGTATACTTTAACACATGATGACTAATCCCCTCCCCTCCCGAAGCTTTTCTCTAGAATAAAAACGTGTTATTCAGTGATTTTATTGCTGTTTTGGAGAATCCATAGACTCATTGGTACCTTATAGAGCAAAATAACTGTTGAAAGGTGGTAGATTTAAATCTCCTGACCATCTGACAAAGGACTTAATGGAACATTCGACGACTTTTAAAAACCGTGAAATTTACATAGTTCCATTGTACCAGAATAATTATTCATTTGTCAGTGAGAATTTCCATGGAATTAGCAAAAATTGGGCCTGATGTTTATTGAAGTTACAACCTGTTATTGACTCATAAAGGACGACAATGTGTTGAAAAATCGATGTTTTTCGTGAAATTCGCAGCCAAACCTGTCTCCCCCCCTCCCTTTCCTATGCATCAAATTTCTGGAACCGCCCTGCTACCCAAACACCTGTTCTTATTTTTGTTGAACTTTATTAAGGGTTTCCGTGAAAATATTATCTTTAGTTTTGTTAGCATCTTGCGTCTGCTTGCCTTTTTTTGTGACTATATCTCCTCTTTCCTCATTTGTGTAATTTCGGGGCTCATGGTGGATATGTTACCTTACCGCCCGAAAAGACGAAGCAACCAGAATGAAAGGTTGCTAAATCTCGTCTTTACGAGACGAAAAGACAAAACAACGAAATAGTTCAAATGAGCTACCGTAATTTTATACTCGGAACGTTAAGCCTGAACAAAAAGGCTCTTTGAATTGTCTAACAGGTCTCTGAAGTTCGATGATACGGCTAGAGACAGAGGTATAAGAGAGAAAAGAGGACCGATGTTGGTTTCAATATTTCTTGGCAACAAAGTTCGAGTCCTCACAGCACGTAAAGCAAACTTAAGTTACTTTTGCGGGAATTGTAGCAAGTTTTCTTTCATAAATGTTATTGTAACTCACTTATTTTTCGGGAGACTTTTATTCGCGCGTTAGTTTGCGAAAAGAGAAGAGGCACATAAGGCGTTCAAACGTGCTATGTATGGTGTGTATTTTTCGCTGAATCCTTCGCTGTAATCATCATCGTTGTAAGCTGTTTAGCTTTTGGAGATGTCTTGGTGGTATTTCATTTACTTATTTAATAATTTCGATCCGGTTGCGCATGAATTGATAAAAAGTCCATTATTTACACATTGATGAGTTGTGGTGGTATAGATTATGTTACTCACACATTATAAAATTGACTAACAGTTCTCTCTTTCTATGAGCACAATTCTACTGGAAAACGTTCAACGTCGTGCAACCAGATTAGTGCCATGTCTCAAAGACCTGTGTCTCGAAATACTGCTTAAATTACACTTCCGGTAGACTGTTCCGTGTTGTTATTGTTCTGTTACATCGTATACACAATAACAGTTAATCATCTCATGTTTGTTATGTAGATCACACCCACCTGATAATTTGTCACAGCTATATTTGGACATAAACTAAAGCGTTCAGAGTAATTTTACATGTTTAGGGGTTAATACACTCCCAATGATTAACCATAGGCTAGTCATTTTTACCGAAAGTCGATCTAAACCCCTGAAACATGTAAAATTACTCTGAACACTTTACTTCATGTCCATGCAAATATAGCTGTAAAGAATTCTCAGGTCCTGTGATGTAGATACATTGTATCATTGGCTCCTGATTATTCTGTGTCTTTTAATAAAGAATAATGATGGCTATAATATCGTGTTTGTTTTGTTTCGCTTTCTTCAACTTCAACAGGATACTCTACAACGTTCAATATACTGAACATTATTTAGAGGCGTCAGCGAGATCGGTTAAAAAACATTTATTTTTTATTTTTATTTTTTAGAACTATATGATCGGCAGCTCCAAGACTTGGTAGGGTTCTAATTTCGTGTACAAGAGATGGCTGATTGAGAAAGAAGAGATCAAGTGTATTCTCTTTACGAGTAGGTATTTTTACAACTTGTTCAATGTTGTGATTTTCTATGATGGCAAGGAAATCAGATTAGGGTGCAGTATTGCAATTGTTTTTATAACATTGTTGTTGCCAGTCATACTTAGGGAGATTAATTTATATAAAGTCACCAAGTAACCACGTGTGGGCATTTCTAGGGACTCGTTGGAGGGACAGGTCCAGTTAATTTGTGCAGTGCTAATCAGGGTCAATTTCACTTGGTTTCTGCATCTACAATTTCAAACACCCAATTAACACGTCCAGGTTCGAAGTCTGTATCTACAAACACCCAATTAACACGTCCAGGTTCGAAGAAAGAATACAGCTGCTGTATCAGACTGCATGTTGTAAGAGGCGACTACTGTGTGTCTCTCCATTTAAATTGTTACGTTACTTTCGCTATCTGCACCCCTGGAATATTCGATATAATACCCCCCTGTCGATAACACCCTCCGTTGCTCTACATGTAGTTCGATCCTTGATGTAAATTAAAATAATTTCGTGGTCGTGTAACGGTCGCCCCTCTGTTATCTTTAAAGGGCAGGTATCAACATAGAACTTTATGTTGTTATAAGCTAATTAAGCTAACGAGGCTTGGAAGAACGCCTGGACCCATGCTTAATTTATATGCTTCTCTTTGTAAATAAAATTAGTTATTTTAGATTATTATTATTATTTCGAGCTATATGTTTGTACTTCAACTATTTTACCCTCCCCTGGGCAACATACAACAGAATAAACTGACGGATTTTAGTATATTGACAACAGTTCCGGCGGAACTTACGAAATGTGGTGAAAAAATTGTGACACCGGTTACGTCATTTTTGCGGGAAAGTCAGGGGTAATCTAAACAAACAGAAGACATCTCATCGCCATCAGGAAGAAATGATACAGACATACATTAGTTCTTTTTAAACGAGGTAGTTATGTCAAATACTGTTTACAACTTGTTAAATAGCAGATTTGAACTATAATTTTAAGTTCAAGTGTTACTTTGGGCATTTAATATACCTGATTTAGAGGCAGCTGATGTAGATGAGGCTACGACTCGCTGTGCGAGGCAGTGTGGGTCAAACAAGACACCTGTCAAATTATTGAAGTCAATCCTCGATACACCATTGTTTACGCTGACTTTTGCTCTTTGCACCCCTGGATATTTCATAGAAAAATAAGTGTATGAGTGTTAAGTTCTTACCCCTGAATTATCGAGGATCTAATTAATTAAGTCTGGTGTCAGGCGGTCACACTAAAATGTCGATTTCCTAACAAAATAAACATTTTTTAAGCTGAAACTTTACCACAACCTGTTTAAGGCATAACAGTTATACCAATGGAAAAAAACAGTTATTTGCTGAAAATAATTCTTATGTTTTGCTATGGCATTTTAGTGTAAAAGTGCTTCGTAATTAAGATCGATTTTCTAACAAAGTACACTTTTTTTTTTAAATGATACTTTACCTAAACATATTAAATGAGTATACCAATGGAAAAATCGAAATATTTCGTGGATATAACACTTACATTTTGCTATGGCATGCAAAAACGCCTATGGCGTACCTATGGCGTACCTATGGCGTTAATTCTCCTATGGCGCATTTTAGTGAGACCCGTGTCAGGACTGGTTTCTGAGCATAAGGAAGCTCGGGCTACAGTAGGCACTGTCAGTGAGGAATGACAGCACGGATTCTCTGATCCCGTGATAACACTATAAAGTCTCTGTAAATTGGGTCAGTTTTAGTATTTTCTCAAACAATGGATAATCCATCATACGAGGATTGATCCCAAACCTGATCGATGTGTATGAACAGATTTGGACACATGACTTAAAACCTATATCCTGGATCATGTTTTGACTGCCAATGAACACTGCTTTCAAATAAACCCCCTCCATACTTTTGCAAATGGAAAATCATATTTATCTTCATTTGACATCACGTTGATCCTGCTACTCTGACAAACTATAAGGTGTTATTGTACAGAGATTTTTTTTGTGATGAACTGAGTTAAAACAATGCATCAAAGTTGACTTTAACCGTTTTTTTTCAGAAAAAAATGGCAAGAACTAAGCAGACACATAGACAGGATGGTGATGGAAAGGCGTTACCCAGGGCAGTGTTTGGGAATAGGAGCAATGGATCGGTAAACTTTCTGGATTTCATGTACCATATAACTCTGATGGCCAAAGTGAGCCATGTACTGACAACGATAGAAGTAGTATAGTTGTACAAGCAAAACTTGACAAAGTGACATGTCAACACACACTCTTGTTAGTGGTATATAGTTGTACATGCAAAACTTGACAAAGTGACATGTCAGCACACACTTTTTGTTAGTGGTATATAGTTGTACATGCAAAACTTGACAAAGTGACATGTCAGCACACACTCTTGTTAGTGGTATATAGTTGTACATGCAAAACTTGACAAAAGAGACATGTCAAGTGGACCCATTTCTTAAGGTCTGTATCTGACAAGAACTCGGCTTGATTTTATCTGGGTGACACTAGGTGCTGGAGAATGTCGCACACAAATCTACTATAAAGTATATGTGTTGTATGTTGGCGTGTAAAGCAGTATGCATGCAGTATAAGGTTGAAGGATATGATGTTTCAAGATTTATCCTAATCAAACTGTTCTGACAGTAATATTTAATAACTGAAAGATATTTAATAATCGTACGGGTTCAATTCACGTTTAGCGTATACAATTGTTATCGGACACAATTACGAGGAACGTTTTAGTGACACATTGCGATTGTGCATGTGACCTTGGACTGACGTAGCTGTTGTTTGGGCCTACCTTGAGAAAGCTTCTCCAGTCCCTCTTGAAAGTAATCAGAATCTGGCCGACTACAGCAAACATAAAATATGCGCAACATAAATCTTCGTCGTTATCAAAAGGATGTCAGTGCATGAGTGTGCTCAGGTGTATGCGAATAGAAATCAAGTGAGAACATTCACGATTTAAAGTGGCATACCTACCATGAGACTGTTTAACAAAAGAATAATTCAGCTATTGCAACTTTTTAACATGTAGTAAATTCACTTTGTTTGTCAAAAGGTAAGTAAGCGGTAATATAGGAGTAATCAATCGGCCAAAACAACACCATTTGACACGTTTTAACGGTGGTATTACTAAAGGACTTGACCAAGATGTAGTTTGATACATATTAAATAGCGATGCTTTCTTCAGCACCTAGTGTTACCCAGATAAAACAACCAGAGTCCTTTTCGGATACCGACCTTCAGAAATTCGTCAACTTGACTTGCCACTTTGTCAAGTTTTGCATGTACAACTATACCGTTTCTGTCATTGTCGGTACATGGCTCACTGTGCACAGGCCATCATATATAACACGTACTTGCCAACCCTCCCTACTTAGGAGGGACAATCCCGATTTTTGACCCTTAAATTTAGTATTTTCAACCTGTGAATTTTCTACGCTATTACAATATTCTAAGATCTAATGATTTCATTTAAAATAACAGCTCAAAATATGTCATTGAAAGGGTTATTTTGTCCCCAGGGGGTATTGCACACATTTAATTTATGTTTCAATTTTGATCATTCAGATCCCATGGAAATTTTAAAGAGTTGGCAAGTATGATAAGTTGATAACAGGCATGTTAACTTATGCTACTGTTCAAACTGGGCATGATTTTGTGTAAGAGTTATCTCTGTTGAAAAGGTTTGAAATATCATTTCTAGTTAATCTTTCAAAGTTATAATTGTGCTATCATCAGTGCAGGCTTTCTATAAGAACAATTCATACACACCAGATGAGATCTCATATTGTGAGGCATTGAAATCTCACAAATTTTCCCCTCTGATAAAGTCTCATGGCCTGGGACATGAAATTACAGAAAGTCCTCATTATGTATATAAGCATGTTTCCAGATTCTTTTATAATGCCCAGAAGTTCAAATGTATTGTAAAATCATAAAAATCCACAGTTCAGAGTTTATTCCAAATTCCTCAGACTTCCAAAAGTTTTTCCTAAAGCTAGTGAATCAAAAGCTTAGCCTGTATGTTCAACTATGTTGTAATATGCTGTTTCTTGTACTATTCTTATAAACAGAATTCACTTGGGAGGAAGAAAACCAAAGCAAAGAAGAAATGGAGGAAGAGATCCTTCTCAAATACCTGGAATAGATTCAACAATTACGAGGATAGATCAAACTATAAGTGGCCGTACGCTGGTGCTGCTAATCTGGGGCCCATCGTCATTGGCGACGACATGGGACACGATGATCTGGATGATGAGGTGTTGCTGGGCCATCTCCGTGGAAACATTGTTGGTATCCAGTACTACAGAGGCACTGTGAGTATACAATATAGGATGCTTGGAAGTACATAGTTATACCCTAGCTATGCATTGTTAGTTTTCAGTGGTTAAAATTTGTATCGGGATAAAATTGTGATGACGTGACAATGCTCCAGGTTACGTTTTGAACATGGGGTGCTTTTCATTCCTACCTTCACAATGTGGAGGGGTGAAATTTTACTTCCGAAAATTGAAAAGCTAAAAATCATGCATACCAGTCCTGGGGCTGATATATATATGGAGGTCTCCGGTCGATACTGGATAGTCATAAGGTATCCTCTAATTATTAAGTCCCCAAAATGAAGTTGGCTAAAACATTTTGAGCCATAACTTTTGTTATATTTGGCGCATCAAAATTAACTATTGAGGAAAGTATCAGTATAGGACATGCTCTAAAGTCGAATAAAAAATTGACATTGTCAACAAAATTGCTGCCATATCGTGGCTTCTGATAGGTTGAAATTTAGGTATTGTTTGATTTTGATGAAAATTGGTATATAGGGGTATTACTATTAGGGGACTACAAATTCAACCGCATTATGTTTCGTTGTCATAGCAACCACACAGCAACCTCACAGAGGCTTTTGATTGGTTGAAATTTAGATATTCTTTGTTTTCACTCAAATTTGGTATGTACATGTATTTGGCACTGCGAAGTCAACTGCGAGGGTTTGGGGGACTTCTGTAATGGTCCCCCATTACAATTAGTACTTGTTATATTTGATATGATATTGAACCTTTCTTAACAGTAACATGTTTCGCATGGGTTTTGGTATCAGTCTGGTTTCAAGTTTTGTGTACCTGGGGCTGTATAGTAAACCCATGGACTAGTTGTGGTAGCTATAGCTCTTTGTTTAACAGATCATTTTTGCACTAATTTTTACACAAGTTTACACACATTTTTTCTTTCCCAGAGACTGAATCTACTGACCTGATTCAGCAGTCCAGAGAATGTTCTTGTTTAAATTAGTGATATAAGTGTTTGTAATATTAAGGCCTTTTGTATGTAAGGCCAAAAAAAAAGGTGTCTGTTTAGGGTTCCCGACCGACCCTAGCTTTTTACCCCCGACCCAAAACTTTTTGATGTTTTTTTTTCTTTTTTTTCTTAAACCCGCTGATTTTGAATTTTAGAAGGTTCCTTGCCTTTCAAAACGGCTTCCAGCTCCGTGTTGGCGCTAAATGTCATCATATGGAGCACAATTTGCCTCCAAATGAACCTTGTTTATGTAATTCTTTGTTTTACGTTTTACATGCAATAGTAGGGTCATAATCACATGACCAAAAATATACAATTTAAAAAAAAAAATCCGACCTACCTACCCTAGTTTTTTTGCCAATGCAGCCCTAAACAGACTATATATTTTTTTTGGCCTAATCATACGGTACTTAGGATAGGATACAAAACACAACTACTCTTTCAGGTGAACAACAATGAGATGGTTGCGATTGAAAGAGAACCCCACAATAAGTATGACTGTAATGCCATCAGGATACTGAATGTGGGAGGCCAACAGGTGGGACATATCAAGCGAGAGTTGGCCAAACCCCTCACTCACATCATGGACAATGGCTGGGCCAGACTGGAGGGGTAAATCTTTTCTCACAGCTCTTTGACTACCAAGGACTAGCTGGGTTTTTTATTTCTTGAAATTTCTTGTTTACAAGGTTAAACAAATTTAAGCCTTAAATGTAGATAAGTTTATTCTGAGCATGCATCCCTCCACGACACTGGTCCTCTGTGATGATGGTACATTAACATTCATCTAGAAGAAATGATGAATTACTTTTGTCGTCATTGTTATGAAGATTATATTTGTAGTCATGCTAGTTGCTTCAATATGAAAGAGATTGTGTATATTTGTAAATTTACAAAGGGCCGCGGTGGCCAAGTGGTTAAGATGTCTAACATACATTTTGCTACCACTAGCCCTCCACCACTAGGTCGCAGGTTCGAGACCTACGCGGGGCAGTCGCCAGGTACTGGCTGTAAGGCGGTGGTTTTTCTCCAGGAATTTGGCTTTCCTTCACCACAAAACCTGGCACGTCCTTAAATGACCATAACTGTTAATAGGACGTAAAACACGAACAAACCAAACCAAATTTTTACAAGTGTCACCTTTAGGAGTGGAACTGGGACTACTCATACATGCAATATCAAACGATTTCGGCGCGAGACTCACAAAAAGTAGAAGAAAAAAACAAGTTGAGAGATCATTACACTTGGACCTCGCTTAAATCATGTTGCTTAAAACAATAAAATATGTTTGAAATGAAATGTTGCTTAAAACTAAATGAGTATTTTCTTATCTATAGCATAGTACCGTTCGGCAGCTCCAACATGTACACCATGCCTATAAACATGACCCTGTGGGGTAAACCAGAGTTTCGCCAGCAAACAGCAGACAAGCTGAGTGGGCAAGGGTTCAACCCCACAGAGCCGTCTTCCAACCTCGACCAGGCCGGAGGGTCAGGAATGGGCATGGCCACTCCACGCAGAACCTACCTGACGCCTGAAGAGGTAACAAGTAGCTGGATTGGATTAAGAATGACGCTGACTTTAATTATTGTCAGTAATTTGGCATAACATGTTTGATGTCTATTGTCATATTTGTTATTTAATGTAGTTAAATATGCTTTGTATACGCCCGTCGAAATTCGACGGACGTATTATGGAATAGCGTTTGTGTCAGTCCGTCTGACGTCCGTCTGGTTAAAGTTTAGGTGCAAGTTTCTGCAGTGGTCTACAGTCCAGTCAGATCATGTGTTATTGTCCTAATTTTTGGCATGGATGTACATGTGGGGTCTAACAAGGACAGTAAATCCACATTTTTGTTAATTTTGGACGTGTTCGGGACTTAATTTTTCTCGCGCAATTTCTCAGTTAAAGTTTAGGTGCAAGTTTCTTCAGTGGTGTACAGTTCAGTCAGATCATGTGTTATTGTCCTAAATTTTGGCATGGATGTTCAATGCTCAAACTGCTTCCAATGATTTATGCATGTGATATAGCAGGAAGTAGAAGTAGTTTAAATGCGACTGAAGTAATTTGTGAGAGATAAATATGAAAATCTGTGTTGCTGTGGTGAAACATTTTAATTCACCATTGTGGATGTATTGCGTTGTAGTAATATATCACAGAGGTTTTATTATGTTGAGCCCATTATATACATGTATGTAACAAGATAAATGCAATGGTTGGACCGGGGTTCGAACCCAGCACCCTCAGATTTTAAAACGGACACTCTTAACAAATTGAGCTACCTTGTTGTCGGCGATTGACCCAGTCCAGTTCCACTACATTTACAACATTTGCTCTTTGTGATATAATCCACTATTACTCGCTCGAAACATGCAAATATTTCTTAATGATTAACATTCTAAAGTTGTAATTCCAGATGAAAAATGAGCTTGATGAACTATTTGAAAATTTGGACGAAGGAGATAAAACTAGCACAGCTAATCCAGCAAAGGTAAAATTAATTATATATGGATTATTCATACAGTTTTACTGGAAGGATTAAACTTCAATAATAGTATAAAAACATTTCACCTAGCTACATGTTCTAATGTAGAGGAAGCAATGTAATGACAGTCTCTACCCTGAACCTTTGATCCAGAAATTCCCCTTATTTCAAAATAGGTACTATTCCTCAAACCCTAGATTAACCCCTGCTGGTACCTATAGAGTAAGATTCTTCTTCCTTAATGCAGCAAATTACTTTATTTTTGTGTGTACTTTATTTTGCAAACTGTATGTAGATATCATTTATGAACACTTATATTCAAATTGACAAGATGTTATTTCAATTCTGATCACAATTATTACTGGAAAGAGTATTTGCAAAAGATATAAAAGGGAAATAAGTCCTCTGAGCCAACTGTAAAAACTGACCTCCCATAAAATTGATAATTAACAGTAGAACTATAGCAGTATTTGAGTGCTGCACCTGGTCTGATTATTATCAACTTTTAACATTTGTTGTAGGCCATAGTCACACCAATGTACACCCACCAGAAGCAGGCCTTAAACTGGATGATACAGCGTGAGAATGGTAGCAAGTTACCTCCCTTTTGGGAAGAAAAGAAAGGCCGCTACTTTAACTCTGTCACCGTATTTACAACTGACAAGCGGCCACAGTCGGTCAGGGGAGGTAAATTATCCCCTTTATAAATACCTTGTACACCATTTTGAGTGTATCATCTGCGTAGCATTTCCATAGCACTTGCATAGCTGTTTGCGCTTATGGCTGCCCAATCAAATAGTACCAACTTTTGTATATGTAAGGTTGCTACTTCAAAGGTAGATTATATAAAGAATTTACCTGTAGTTTTATCTGTAGTTCAAGTGACATCAATACAAGAATTTTTTGTCACAAGAATACAATATCGGATGAAACTTCGAACAAAAAATCACAGTTATAATATGTTCTTGTATGGTCTCACTTGAAATGTTTAAGTGATATATATAAGAACACATAATGTGCAATTTGACTTACTTCAGTAAAGAAGAAACATTGAAAACTGTCCAATCATGGAACTCCTGGTATACATCACAAAGCCTTTAAAACTGAAATTGCACAAAGACGAGTCAACCTTCTCATTCGATTCAATAAGCACCTAACATGTTGTACATGTGTACATTTAGATTA
This sequence comes from Mizuhopecten yessoensis, assembly GCF_002113885.1. Lineage (NCBI taxonomy): Eukaryota > Metazoa > Mollusca > Bivalvia > Pectinida > Pectinidae > Mizuhopecten > Mizuhopecten yessoensis. Next base: position 104,556 of record NW_018408109.1, read on the forward strand.
TCTCAGAACTATGTTAAGAATCAATGTTGCATTTTTAATTTGACAATTGAGGCAATACTTTCCATGTCAATGAATGCTTTAAAGTGCATTGTTGTTTGGCATAGAATATCCTTGCAAGCTCAAAATGTGCCGAGGCCAGACAAAAAAAAATATGGGTTTCCTGTAGTGAACATGTTGGATAAATTTAGGGTAGGTAGGTAACCAGTTTTATTTTTAATTTACATATTATATGGTTTATATAGGAGAATGATCTTGACTTTAACAGCGCTTCTTTGAAAATGCCTTAAAAAGTTCAGGATGGGCACAAAAAAAGGGTAGGTAGGGTAACAAGAGACACGAAATATTTTTTGTTTGGCCTGATCTAATTCCAATCATGGACATTTACATGTAGGAGTTATCGAAAGTGATGTTATACACTTGTTATGGTGATTTCTCCCCGTTGCCACAGGCATCCTGGCTGATGACATGGGTCTGGGTAAAACTCTGGAGATGATCGCCCTGATTATGACCAACTTTAAGGATGGTCTTCCCCTAGCTGTACCTGTACCAGGTAGGGTCAGACAGTCAAAACAGAAAAGGACTCAGGTAAATAGCTTGTTCTGTTTCTCTCTTACCATGTTTAAAATAATGTTTGGATGTCCATGGCTGACCTTGCCTCATTTTTGTGGGTAGATAGGTCAATGACATGTAAGTTTGAATCCCCACCCATTCATAGGTGTCAACCTGTGAAACCTTCAATGAGGGAGATCTCTCTCATTCCACATTTCAAATGAGGGAGAAAGTTTGTGAAATGCGACCGAAACTGCTATGCTCAATCTATCTTTCCCTTTTTAAGTATCAAAATTATTCATTCAAAAAGCATTCATTTGATTCAGACAAACCTGTTATGATCATTACACACAACCTGCATTACCTAGGAGATCATTTGACTAGAGAATGTAGATTTTGAGTTTGTGTGAGTTTTGACTATAAGGAGGGAGTTTCGAGGGAGATTGGTACATTTTGGTCAAAATGAGGGAGGTTTCCTAAAATCTATTGTTAGTAGATTACAGAGATATACTGTGTTAATAATGTAACAGCACACATAAATTTAATAAGATGTTGACATAATCTGTTTTTTTTTTTTAATAAGGCCAAGGTTTTGCATTACAATTTGAATCTATTAATTTATATTCCTGCCAGTATTCATTTCGAGACTTGTTTGTTTTACACCAGAGACTAGACTGTTACAAATTGGAACCTAAACCAATGGCAATGAGGAAGGTGAATCTAAAGAGGGAGAAAATGTCTGACTTCATCGTTGATGACAGCAAACCAAGCACCAGCTATGCACGTAAATTTGTGAGAAATATATCTGCACCAGGCAATTTGCAGAGATCACGGTTACCATACCTTCCTGATGATGACATTTCTGACTCGGACAGTTCTGTGGACTCCGTGGAAGATTATGGTATTAAATGTTATTCTGAAATACAGTATTAGTGGATATAGGGTTAATTTACTAGCATTATTATGTCTCCCCTTGGAATGAAGGGAGACATATTGTATAAGTACTGGTTCTTCTTCTTCTGGTTCTTCTAATCGGACTTGTACGGGCCATAACTTTTAAACAGTTAAAGATGTCTTGATGAAACTTTATGTATGCATGCATCACCCACAGAAGGTGTGCAGTGCACTGGAAATAGGTCACTGTGACCTTCACCTCAAGGTCAAAGGTCAAATAAGTGCAACTTTTTCAGTAAATTCTTGTCCGGTCCATAAATTTTCAACTGTTAAAGATATCTTAATCAAACTTGAAGTATACCTGCATCACCCACAGAAGGTGTGCAGTGCATTGGAACTAAGTCTCGTGCCCCACTATATACAGAGTAATGGCCCTTTGTTTTTTTTTAATACCGAAGTTAGTCCAGAGCATAAGTTTCATGTTATTTCACCTACGTTGACCAAACTTTTTATGTATTTTGGGAAGGTGGAATCTTTCGCACTAAAATCAGGTTTTGTGCCGCACTTTATATAGAGTTATGGCCCTTTGTTTATTTTTAAAACAGAAGTTAGTCCACGGCATAACTTCTAAACCATTAAAGATATCTTAATCAAACTTGAAGTATACCTGCATCACTCACAGAAGGTGTGCAGTGCACTGGAACTAGGTCTTGTGCCCAACTATATACAGAGTTATGTCCCTTTGTGTTTTTTTAATACCGTAGTTTGTCCACGGCATATTTTTCCTGTTATTTCACCGACGTTGACCAAACTTGGTATAGTTTTAATGTATCTTGGGAAGTAGGAGTGTTGCATTCTAAATTCGGGTCTTGTGCCCCATTATTTAAAGAGATATGGCCCTTTGTTTTGATTTTTTATACCAAAGTTTGTCTTTTGGCTAATAAGGGGAGACATATGTATTTGTTCACAATAACAAAATTCTAGTTATGTTTTCATTAATGGTAGTTCATGAATATGATAATAAAGTAACAGTACAAACCTAACAATTTCAAAATTGCAATACAGTGCAAAATTGATGACACTATTCTATGAAGGGACATTTTGTAGTATGTCATAGGCTTCAATACTTTATCCAGAGTATAACTGCTTTGCTATTTCACCTAAGTTCACAGAATTTCGTATACATGTACTTGTGTATCGGGGGAAGTACGCCAACAGTGTTAGCGGTTTACAGGGCGAGATGCTTTTGACAGGTGCAGTCGGCAAAATCATATCTGTTGGGGGAAAAAAGGCCGACCAGCAGCCTCTTATGTTATAGGAGTACGGGGGAAGATAAAGTGCCATGCACTGAAATGGATCTCATTCTCCGTTTTTTGCATTTGTCCTTTTGTTCATTTCGATGTCCAGAACATAATTTCCTTGTGATTTTTTCCACATTCATCATATATAATTGCTATAAAAAATGTACCGTGGAAAGGTAGGGTTATTACTAATACTGAAATTGGACTTTGTGCCCCACTACATTAAGAGTTATTCCTATATACTTGAACTAATTTGGAGCATAAATTCCTTGCTATTTTACATACATTGACCAAATTTGCTATAATTATGTACCCTAATACCATAATGGCATTGTTTTTGAACTGCCATATCCTTCATCTTGGTTCAGTGAACATTACAAAACGAGTCTTAATGGATACATGAAGTGTAACAATCATAAGTGTTCTGTCCCAACTCTTATTTAAAGGTTTTAATATGAGATCTTCATTGTTGCTTGTTTTAAGAATTCTTAATAGATTATATTTTGTTTTAGATGGTCCCATTCTTTTTGGCCAAAGATCATCAGATGATGGGCTATTCGAATTGTCTTTCGTCCATGATCTGTCTGTCTGTCTTTCTGTTGGTCCATTATCCACCCATCTTAAAAAATATTTGTTAGCGCTATTTCTCCTAAAGTACCAAAGGGATATTTCTCAAATTATATGCAGTTCTCGATGGTCCCTTGTTATGCATATCCAGTTTTGTGTCTTTGTCCGAATGTCTTGTAATACCAGGTATTTGCTAGAAAGGAGAACTTCATACAGCACTTACTTTGTGTTAATTTCTTTCAATGACATTTCTTTTAGATGATTCTCAACAATCAAGCATGGTAAAGAAGGAAGACCCAGACTTTGTGCCAAAAGGTTGTCCCTCAAAGGAGAACATGGCAATGATGTCTTCACGCCCTAAAAGGTATCTGGCCAATGTTACTTAAATAACCTTATTTATTGAACTAGAGATTTCATTGTAATGTGAACAACATCAGCTTATTTCTGTGATAAGCATGACTGTGGCAATGTAAATCTTGATTGTTGTTTTTGCTTGCAAGCATAAGGCCAAAATAAAAAGGTGTCTGTTTAGGGTTCCCGACCAACCGTAGCTTTTTACCCCCAACCCAAAACTTTTTGATGAAAAAAAAAAACCCGCTGATTTTCGAATTTTAGAAGGTTCCTTGCCTTTCAAAATTGCTTCCAGCTCTGTGTTGGCGCTAAATGTCAGCATATGGAGCACAATTTGCCTCCAAATGAACCTTGTTTATGTAATTCTTTGTTTTACATACAATAGTAGGGTCATAATCACATGACCAAAAACAAAAATAAAAATAAATCCGACCTACCTACCCTAGTTTTTTTGCCAATGCAACCCTAAACAGACTATATTTTTTTTTGGCCTAAGAGTTCTGATTGAGTGGTGGGGTGGCACAGTGGATAGCCCACTTACCTTTCACCAAGTTGTTCAATTCCCCATTTGAATGTGAAAAGGTATGGGTTCACCTGCCTGACCATGTGGGTTTTTCGGGTACTCCAGTTTCTTCCCACCGTAAGACCACCTGAGCGCTAACATCCCTGCCAACAAGTGATTAATATAGGTTGAAATAACTTGTTTTATAAATTGTTTTAAAATAAATGTTAGAGTTCTNGGGCCAACAAGTGATTAATATAGGTTTAAATAACTTGTTTTATAAATTGTTTTAAAATAAATGTTAGAGTTCTGTTTGAAGACTAAACTCGATATTGCAGACAGTCTAAAAGGAAAGTCAGATACACAGTTAACGGTGATTCTGATGTAGCACTCCAGGACAGCCCGAGTCGCTCGACTCCAAAAGGTAAAAACTACACAACCAATATTTGCAGACATGACTGTTAAATCAAGCAGTTTTATGTTCATTCTGTGCAACTTTTCACTATGAAATAAATTCTGTAATGATCAGTATTTTTGGCAAAATATCTGTCAGCGTGTTTGACAAAATGAGAAATAATTTCAAATAATGTTCTGATGCAGATTAATTAACTATTGTGGAATAAACTAATCCTAAACAGAATCTTATACTCACTTTGATAATTACCAGAAGTTGCAAAACATCACGTAGCTGCAGCATCAAGTGGGAAGTTGACTTTTTCCTCTGGTCAGGATTCAGCTACTTTGTCCAGCCCATCAACTGAGTATATCACTCCAACAGGAGATCTAGACAATAGGTTCATCAACAGTGCCAAACCTGACAATGTTTTATCTTCAGTGACGGGCCACAAGTCAGCAGAGGATACTGTAGTGACACCTAGAGCAATGACAGAAACACAGGACAGCAAAGTAAGGGATGTGACGAAGACTGCTAAAGCGGAACAGATTGATGGATTGAAAAAGGAGATACAGATGCCCTCTATAGGAGCAACACAGAGCTGTGTGTCAGTGGGGGAATCAATCCTGCAGCCTAAAGAGGGTAGTGTGGTGATTGATTCAGATACAGTGAAGGATTCTACAGTACACACATGTACAGCTGTATCTACGGGGGTGGCTGTACTAGAGGGGCCAGATCTAGAGGTCACCGAGCACGGGGATACCGGGGACCAATGTATAACAAGTGAATCTACTGTCAATTCTATAGATATGGGAACAGAGAAACCAGTATCAGGACAAGAAAAAACAACAGGTCTGTTTATTAAATTAATGTTGATATGAAAGAGCAATGTACAAGTATGAAATCATTCTAATGGGAATTATTAGCCCCTTTTGAATGACTTCTGGCACAATACTTTAAATACACTCACAACTGAACACAAAACACTATAGCCCTGAATGCCAGGGGCTAGTAGATGATTTTGTATCATGATTTGTGAAAGTTTTCAATATTTACCAAATAGAAATAGTTGTCTGTTAGAATTTTTCAAAATCTGTCTGTTGGCTAGTACTGTTAATAGAAATGTGTACACCCCTGGTTGCTTAAAAGCATTAATATAACAAATATTCTGACTGTTAGTGTTTTTATGATAAGCACCCTGCTTTGTAGTTGAGACAAGCTGAGGTCGGAAGTTTGTTATAATAAATGTGTTAATACAAACTTAATTGCTACATTATATTGTACTCTTGCGGGGAAAAAAAGAAAAAAATGCTTTTGAATTTAAAAAAACAAATGGACAAACAAGATGTTTTGATTATGAAATTTATGGTGTTATTCTGCTTAATGGTTTAGCTAAAACATTTTTTATATGTTTCTACAGAGCCAGAAATTTCAAAAAACAAGAAACCAGCAAAATCCAAAGCAAGGTTGGCACCTGTGATGCTGGCTCCCACCACCAGTGGAAGACCCAGACGGTAAACTGTGTGACTATTTAATCTAGTGTATCTCTTTTCAGAAATCAAATGTTAACAAAACAAATGTCTTAGAACGAATGTTATTTGCAAATTTGCATGATATAAATGTATGAAGTAATATATACATATATATATTTTATTTTTTTGAAATAAAATATTAAAACTGTTTCACATAGTAGTTTTTTTGCAATTGTGGCTATGAACCTAAATATATAATATCATTCAAGAGGGGTCGGAGACACAACGTCCCTTACCAGTCAAATTTGGTTCTGTTCCGACGATTCCTGCCATGGATACTTCCGTAAACAGAGTCCCTTGCTAAATTATCATAAGGAATGCCGTTGGAGCATAGGACAACACGGAGGAATATTCCAATTATATGAGATTAATGGAGTCAAAAGAGACTCCATTAAATTCATATAACTGGAATATTCCTCTGTGTTGTCCTACGCTCCGATGGCATTTATATAATATCATTGTAAAACGGCCAACTGTTAATCATATGAGTAAATTTCTCAAAGACAATGTCAGATTGAAATAAATGATCGCTCCAGTATAACTGTTACCTAGGTAGTAGGTACCTTAGTTTTTAGTATCTACCGTTCAAATTTTAATCAAGTACTATTCTGTTATTGTCAATCATAAAATCTGCTCCATATCAATGTAAATACAATGTGAATCAGTGTTCCCACTGATGTTTAGATTTGGGAGTAGATTTGTTACATTTTCAAGATTCTGTAGGTTCTTAGTTACTGGTCATTTCTTGAAAACTGGGGGTACAACCAACTGTTTATGGGGTGAAAACCCCTCATTTGAGGGTTCTGGGAATACTTGTGAATTATCAGAAAAATTGCTTTCCTGTGTACAATAAGTGCAGTATTTTTTGGTAGCTTGCCAACATAGGCAGAATTTAGATGAATGTATTTGGACAATGGAGGATTGAACAGATTTTCGTGAAACGGTTGAGGACATATTTTACCCCAATACCTAGTTCAAGTTTGATGGTCAGCATGTAATCCATGCATATTTTAATACTGAAGATGCCACAATAGCATTGGCTTATGATTTCCAGATGATATCTAAATGAGGTTTCTATTTTATTCCACTTAGTGAGGAAACTGTACTACCCTAGTAGCTGCCGTAGCTTGCTAATGCTTTATATATATCATATCGGCATCATCTGCATTCTTAATGAGGATGCTGCTACCATTTAGGCAAATACCTGATGATATTTTTAAAAGTACATTTGATGAAATTTCATGAAAATTCTGTATAATTAGCTGTAAATAACCTGTAAATTAATAAATTGAAGTTCCATCGTCCATTAGAAGACAAGACCTGAATAGTTAAAATAAGTTAATCTTTCTTTACAAAACTTCTTGATTAACAATTACATCTTCTTTCTTTTGAGACGCAATAGTGACAACACATTGCAAAAAAACAAAGTGATAGTTGCCCAGGTCGCCCAATTTATCTTGTTATAAATGGAGATTTTCATAAAAATAAATGTGAATCTGAAAAACTCAACTAATTAAATAGCCTTCCCACTCCTTCCCTGACCTTATCCTGGATAAGAATTAAGTACAGTGCTTACTAAGGTATTACTGTTTATTTTTCAGCAATGCAAAGAAGCCTGCCCGATATGCAGCCAGCAGTGACTCTGAAGTAGAAAATTCACCAATGAAAAAAGGTTAAACATTTTTAGACCACCAATTGACCATTTATTCTGAAATTAATAAATAAAAGGATCTGTTATGCCCCTACCACCAAAGTGGAGGGGCACTAAGAATTCACTTTTTTCTGTCAGTCCATATCTGTCTGTCTAAGATAGATAGATTTTATTTAAAGTCGGTGGGCATTTTAAAACAAATAACATAAGCTCTATAGAGCTTTTGACCGACAGAGCTTTTGACCGACATAGAGCTATAGAGCTTTTGACCGACATAGAGCTTTTGACCGACAGAGCCTTTGACCGACATCGAGCTTTTGACCGACATAGAGCTTTTGACTGACATAGAGCTTTTGACCGACATAGAGCTATAGAGCTTTTGACTGACATAGAGCTATAGAGCTTTTGACCGACATAGAGCTATAGAGCTTTCGACCGACAGAGCTTTTGACCGACATAGAGCTATAGAGCTTTCGACCGACAGAGCTTTTGACCGACATAGAGCTTTTGACTGACATAGAGCTTCTGACCGACATAGAGCTATAGAGCTTTTGACCGACATAGAGCTATAGAGCTTTCGACCGACAGAGCTTTTGACCGACATAGAGCTATAGAGCTTTAGACCGACATAGAGCTTTTGACCGACATAGAGCTTTTGACCGACAGAGCTTTTGACCGACAGAGCTTTTGACCGACATAGAGCTTTTGACTGACATAGAGCTGTAGAGCTTTTGACCGACATAGAGCTATAGAGCTTTCGACCGACAGAGCTTTTGACCGACATAGAGCTATAGAGCTTTCGACCGACAGAGCTTTTGACCGACATAGAGCTCTAGAGCTTTTGACCGACATAGAGCTTTTGACCGACATAGAGCTTTTGACTGACATAGAGCTGTAGAGCTTTTGACCGACATAGAGCTATAGAGCTTTTGACTGACATAGAGCTATAGAGCTTTTGACCGACATAGAGCTTTTGACCGACATAGAGCTATAGAGCTTTCGACCGACAGAGCTTTTGACCGACATAGAGCTATAGAGCTTTAGACCGACATAGAGCTTTTGACCGACATAGAGCTATAGAGCTTTTGACTGACATAGAGCTATAGAGCTTTTGACCGACATATATCTTTTGACCGACATAGAGCTTTTGACCGACAGAGCCTTTGACCGACATCGAGCTTTTGACCGACATAGAGCTTTTGACGGACATAGAGCTTTTGACCGACATAGAGCTATAGAGCTTTCGACCGACAGAGCTTTTGACCGACATAGAGCTATAGAGCTTTCGACCGACAGAGCTTTTGACCGACATAGAGCTATAGAGCTTTTGACCGACAGAGCTTTTGACCGACATAGAGCTCTAGAGCTTTTGACCGACATAGAGCTTTTGACTGACCGTCTGTATATGACATTTGTGTTAGACATTGTACATGTACCTGTTGGATACTGAAAGTCATAGTAATCAAAGTTCACATGCATGCATGCAGATACATTATGAGGCGCGTTACTCCATCATATAACGTGTATATCTTGTGACCAATTCTTTCTTCTTCACTGACTTTGTCAGACTGGTTCATCAAAGCAGTAGCAGGGGCATGTACACAAGTTATCATACATGTTGTAGTTCACAGTTATGTTTATTTATAAAAAATATTGTCATGCCACTTATTATTCCTTCGCGACGAAAGTTTGAGGGGATATAGGATCCCGCTGGTACGTACATTACACTCTTTGTCATTGATCTAGCGACTTCATTTCTCAACGGAATTTCATGAAACTTCATACAAGTGAACAAGTTCACTTATCAGGTTTCTACGTTAAACCTTAAGGTCAATGTTAATATTTTCAGAAAAAACTTTGTCATCGATCTAGCGACTTCATTACTGAACGGAATTTCATGAAACTTGCTACTAGTGTTTGGTATGACAATTCCTTAAACAAGTTTGCGTTGAAGGTTGCTGCGTTGAAGGTGTCAATTTTACTATTTAAAAAAAAACTTTGTCAGATGTGAATGCGGGGGATTTGTATAATTTGTGATGTGATGCCTTGTTTATTATATGATTTATAGAGGAAATACATTTTTTTTTTTAATCACAATGTAACATCACAAAACTGATATTATTTAACATTTAATGAAACCCAATTAAAATGAAATTACATATTCAAATCTCAAATGATGTAAAATATCAATTTCGGGTTTTTTATAATATTCAAAAGTCTAGTTGTGGTGAATGTATTTGTGCAAAACATTTAACACACAAAGTACAGACCATTTCATCTTGTTAATTTGCATCTCCAAACTTTCCATTCTAGTGCGTGTCAACATGGGAGGTGAAAGCCGATCTGTGGTGTCTAGGAACAGAGGGAAAGGCAAAGGTAAAGCAAAAACAAAACTGGAGAATTGGGCTACTGAAATCAAGGACCAAGTCAAAAACATGGAGGAGAGTGTTAATCTGTCCAAAGTAGAAGTCAAGAACCAAGTCAAAAACATGGAGGAGAGTGTTGATCTGTCTAAAGTAGAAGTCAAAAACCAAGGCAAAAACATGGAGGAGAGTGTTGATCTGTCCAAAGTAGAAACAAAGAACCAAGTAAAAAGCATGGAGGAGAGTGTTGATCTGTCCAAAGTAGAGATCTGGAATAAAGTCCCAGACATGGACAGTCGCCACAGCAAAGGTAATTCATTAGGTATTAGAAATCTTTGGATCTTCTCCGTTATGTTGTTGAAACAATCTCGGCATCAAAATTTCAAATAAAATAACTTAAACCTTCATTCTAGGTCACAGGGGTCAAATATGTTAAAATCTCACTTAAGTTCCAGGCCCCGGTTTCATCAACATTCCTCAAATTTAAGGAGCTCCATAAACCGTCGTTTTCCTTAAATATACTGAGATTCATTAACTCAAATAAAATCATGTTTCAAGAAGCTTCCTTAGCTTAAATCCTTCCTTAAATTTAAGAAATCCCTTAAATATTCAAGGCTACATCAACCCAGACTTAAATCGCTTAGGAGCTCCTAAAATTAACAAAGATGGCTGCCATATATATATATTCAAGTTTGATGAAGACGACATTGAAAAATTTGACAAAGAACAAGTTAGGAGGTTGAAAACCAACTTTCTGACTAACGTTTCGGTCCATTTTACTTTGTTGACAAACCTATGTCCAGATATTCACCATTCTATGGTAGATTACTGTCCGTAGAGCAAAAAAAAGCCTATTTGATTTTGTATTTTGACATGTTCGGGGTACCTATCTCAATTTGTGAGTCACATTCCCCGCAAGTCGTTTTGTGACCAACATTTATAAGTATTGTGCATAATAATGTTGTTGTGTTCCCGTCAGTTCGAAGAAACATTCGAAGCCTAAATAAACAACGGTTTCTAACATTTTGTTGGACAAATTCGTCTGCTCTTGTCTACGTAAAACCTTCTTCCGATACTAAATACAATGCCACTCCCATATAGCAACATGGAGCGACAAATAAAAGTAACCTACATGCATCATGTAGCACCTTGATTGTGTATATTTGCTTCATTGTAATGATTAAAATGATTGAAAAAAGAGAGAAGAAAATACACACACATCCAAAATGAACAAGTGAAAAAGGTGAACATATGGAATGGCACAAGCAAATACTTCGCTTTTATAATTATTAACATTTATTTTTGTACTTTCGAAAAAGTTACAAATCTGGTTCTATTTTTGTATGAATTTGCTTTTTCAACAAAGGTCAATTACTTAAATGTGTTAAATCTGGTGTAACTGCTACATTGAACTTAAGGTAAATGACAGTTATATTACCCGTGGTTGAAGTATTAATTGGTTAAACCAAATGTCGGGTTCATTTGGTGACAAAAAATTATACAGGGATAATCCTGGAAGGTCATGGGGCCATTGACCCCTCAAAACTGAAATTGACCCCTTCCATGTTCCAATTTTCTTTTAATTTTAAATAGAATGGCCCCTCTTAAGTTTGATATTGACTAAAAATTGATGAAAATGGCCCACTGCTCTCAAATTTCAGGATTTCCCCTGATGTAGGGATTAAAGAATAAAGACACTTGACCACCTGTATCAAAACATTGTGATGAGACCAGAGTAAAGTTTTAATGCAATGTTTCTTTTTTCTCTCTTCTTTACTTTTTCTATGGATCTTATTTTTGTTTTGGCAGATATGTCTTATCCAGTGTGTGATCATTTATCCTAAAATTGGTAAAATCACAAAACACATAGCAAGTGAAACACAAAGAGTTTCCCCAAGACAACATTGATTGTCTTTCTTTATATTAAGCTGTGTTCACTGTCGCACAAATTGAAATTGACCGCAACAATTGCCTGTAAAAATCCACTTGCCCGACGCCCGGGACAACTAGTTTTAGCGCTCGGGCAAGTGTGTCAGAATAGTATATAAACATGTTTTTGCATGTGTTTCTCTGTTCCCCCCAAACAATGATTAACTTAACTGTCTGTATTTTAGTGGAAAACATTCAAACAATTTTCAAACAAACAAAAATCAACGAAAAAACAATTTTAATCTTTGATATGTAGTCTAGACATTTTCCGTATAATCATGTGAATGTCTTACAATCTGTAGTCTAGATATTTTACTTATAATCATGTGAATGTCTCGCGCTCAGTAGTCTAGACATTTTACTTATGTCACACACTCTGTAGTCTAGATATTTTACGTATACATAATCCTGTGAATGTCATACACTCTGTAGTCTAGACATTTTACATATAATCCTCTGAATATCTTACAATCTGTAGTCTAAACATTTTACTTATACATAATCCTTTGAATGTCACACACTCTGTAGTCTAGACATTTTACTTTTACATAATCCTGTGAATGTCTCACACTCTGTAGTCTAGCCATTTTACTTATAGATAATCCTGTGAATGTCTCATATCCTTAGTTGATTTGTAATCATGATAAGTTTCCTTTGTCTCTGCTTTCCATGTCATTGTCATGATAACTAGATATACTAGTTGTTTGGTTACAGGTGTAACTCACTGCTGTACTGTAGTAATTTGACTTTCTGAACTAATGTCCCAAACACTGCCCACAGAACATCCTCCCTGTCCATACCTACAGCGGCTGTATAGACTGTATCTGTGGGTATGACCCTGAGGAACTCGCCACCTCCACTGATGAGTAGGACCCTGTGGTTACTTATACATAATCCTGTGAATGTCACTGTAGTCTAGATATTTTACGTATACATAATCCTGTGAATGTCATACACTCTGTAGTCTAGACATTTTACATATAATCCTCTGAATATCTTACAATCTGTAGTCTAGACATTTTACTTATGTCATACACTCTGTAGTTTAGACATTTTACTTATACATAATCCTGTGAATGTCATGTAGTCTAGACATTTTACTTATAGATAATCGTGTGAATGTCTCACATCCTTGGTAGATTTGTAATCATGATAAGTTTCCTTTGTCTCTGATTTCCATGTCATTGTCATGATAACTAGATATACTAGTTGTTTGGTTACAGGTGTAACTCACTGCTGTACTGTAGTAATTTGACTTTCTGAACTAATGTCCCAAACACTGCCCACAGAACATCCTCCCTGTCCATACCTACAGCGGCTGTATAGACTGTATCTGTGCGTATGACCCTGAGGAACTCGCCACCTCCACTGATGAGTAGGACCCTGTGGTTACTTATACATAATCCTGTGAATGTCTCACACTCTGTAGCCTAGACATTTTACTTATACATAATCCTGTGAAAGGCTCACACTCTGTAGTCTAGACATTTTACGTTTAATCCTGTGAATGTCACACACTCTGTAGTCTAGACATTTTACATATAATCCTGTGAATGTCACATACTCTGTAGTCTAGACATTTTACTTATTTCACACACTCTGTAGTCTAGACATTTTACATATAATCCTCTGAATATCTTACAATCTGTAGTCTAGACATTTTACTTATGTCACACCCTCTGTAGTCTAGATATTTTACGTATACATAATCCTGTGAATGTCATACACTCTGTAGACTTGACATTTTACGTATAATCCTGTGAATGTATCACACTCTGTAGTCTAGACATTTTACTTAAAGATAATCCTGTGAATGTCTCACACTCTGTAGTCTAGACAGTTTACTTATACATAATCCTGTGAATGTCTCACACTCTGTAGCCTAGACATTTTACTTATACATAATCCTGTGAATGTCTCACACTCTGTAGCCTAGACATTTTACTTATACATAATCCTGTGAATGTCTCACACTCTGTAGTCTGGACATTTTACTTATGTCACACACTCTGCAGTCTAGATATTTTTTACGTATACATAATCCTGTGAATGTCATACACTCTGTAGACTTGACATTTTACGTATAATCCTGTGAATGTCACACACTCTGTAGTCTAGACATGTTACTTATACATAATCCTGTGAATGTCACTGTAGTCTAGATATTTTACGTATACATAATCCTGTGAATGTCATACACTCTGTAGTCTAGACATTTTGCGTATAATCCTGTGAATGTCTCACACTCTGTAGCCTAGACATTTTACTTATAGATAATCCTGTGAATGTCTCATATCCTTAGTTGATTTGTAATCATGATAAGTTTCCTTTGTCTCTGCTTTCCATGTCATTGTCATGATAACTAGATATACTAGTTGTTTGGTTACAGGTGTCACTCACTGCTGTACTGTAGTAATTTGACTTTCTGAACTAATGTCCCAAACACTGCCCACAGAACATCCTCCCTGTCCATACCTACAGCGGCTGTATAGACTGTATCTGTGTGTATGACCCTGAGGAGCTCGCCACCTCCACTGATGAGTAGGACCCTGTGGTTACTTATACATAATCCTGTGAATGTCTCACACTCTGTAGCCTAGACATTTTACTTATACATAATCCTGTGAAAGGCTCACGCTCTGTAGTCTAGACATTTTACTTATGTCACACACTCTGCAGTCTAGATATTTTTTACGTATACATAATCCTGTGAATGTCATACACTCTGTAGACTTGACATTTTACGTATAATCCTGTGAATGTCTCACACTCTGTAGTCTGGACATTTTACTTATAGATAATCCTGTGAATGTCATACACTCTGTAGTCTAGACATTTTGCGTATAATCCTGTGAATGTCTCACACTCTGTAGTCTAGCCATTTTACTTATAGATAATCCTGTGAATTTCTCACATCTTTAGTTGATTTGTAATCATGATAAGTTTCCTTTGTCTCTGATTTCCATGTCATTGTCATGATAACTAGATATACTAGTTGTTTGGTTACAGGTGTAACTCACTGCTGTACTGTAGTAATTTGACTTTCTGAACTAATGTCCCAAACACTGCCCACAGAACATCCTCCCTGTCCATACCTACAGCGGCTGTATAGACTGTATCTGTGGGTATGACCCTGAGGAACTCGCCACCTCCACTGATGAGTAGGACCCTGTGGTTACTTATACATAATCCTGTGAATGTCTCACACTCTGTAGTCTAGACATTTTACTTATAGATAATCCTGTGAATGTCTCACATCCTTAGTTGATTTGTAATCATGATAAGTTTCCTTTGTCTCTGATTTCCATGTCATTGTCATGATAACTAGATATACTAGTTGTTTGGTTACAGGTGTCACACACTGCTGTACTGTAGTAATTTGACTTTCTGAACTAATGTCCCAAACACTGCCCACAGAACATCCTCCCTGTCCATACCTACAGCGGCTGTATAGACTGTATCTGTGTGTATGACCCTGAGGAACTCGCCACCTCCACTGATGAGTAGGACCCTGTGGTTGTTACATTCTCCTATGATCAGGTTCCCCACACTGTCATACACCACATCATAGGGATTAAATGGTTTACCTCCTGTTTGTGGTGTTGGTTTATATGTACTGGGGATGTCACCTCTATATACAAACAGATGTTTGAAATCAGTGTCCATGACAACGACATGTCGCTTTCCATCACCACCATCTCTTTCACTACTGAAATCAGCGACTGCCACATTGTGAGTGACAGAACACTCTGAGATGCTGTCTGGTGTACACACTAATGGTTTCCCAGTCCCTTTAGCCATAGTAGTACACACCAATTTACCATCTGTGGTAAATTTGGAGATGTGTTTGGTAATCCCTACAATGACATGGTTACTGGCTGTAACACATATACACCTGGGAAACTCCTTGGTACTGAATCTGTGTGTCAGTCGTCCTGATACCAGCTCCATGACGTTGTTTTCTATATCACAGACCCACAGTGTGTGTGTGGTAGGTGACAGACTGATGTCATTGATATAGACATCGTGATTGACTTCCTGTATTACTTTGCCCTTTGTGTCCAGGAGAGTTATTGTGTCATCGTTCTTGATCCACACCTGACCATCAGTGACGGGACATATAGAATCAATGTTACATGGAGACTTCCACTCTTTCACTACCTTGGTCTGTGGCAGTAGTTTGTATGCTGAAGTGATAACTTTTCCCAAGGCTGTTTTCAAGTGATCTTGAGGATTTTCAGTTGGAGTGAAGTTGGCAGTAACCAGGGCAGGTTTTACCGGGAGACTGTATGTAGGAGAATGGATCTCACAAAATGTATCATAAATCTGTATGTGTGAACCACGCTGGAGAGCTGCTTTACATTCTTGAATTTGTTGTTCGAGTTGCTTCTCGTACATCTCCAAGTCCTGTTTGTATTTCTTTATCAGCTTGGTATTATCCTCTTCCATTTTGTGATAAAGAGAGAGTGTCTGTTCTGTAAGCATGTCCAGCTCTTGTTTCAATTTATCTGTTTGCATTTTCAACTTTTGTGACAGCTTCTCAAAAGTACTGGTGTTGTTTTTAAGGAGCGTATCGCTAGCAGTGATGTATTTCCCAATTTGCACAAGGTCATTTTTTTCTGTTTTGTGTATAAAGTTTTTAATGTCTTGTTCTTTGTTAGGAGTGATTTCACTTAGCTCACAAACTGGATGGATTTTGTGAATAGAAGAAAGGCATTTAGGACAAACCAGTTCCTGACATTTTTCACAATAAAATTCTAGTTGTCTCCCATTATGGTGAATACATGTAGTTTGACCTTTCATACGGAGAGGCATTTGGCTAATAGGGGTTGCCATTTTGATAAAAAAGCTAAATTATTTTTTGAAATCTTGAAGGCGTTTGTTGTTTTTGTATAAACACTCACAAATTAGAGTTTGTTATGTAAAAAAATGTGACTTTGGATTTTACTGTCCCCTCCAGTCGTATATAATTGTAAGACATTTAGTAATGTAAAAAACCCACTATAGAATAACTACCTAATGATCACTGATGTTACCAGGTCGACACTGTGATGATGAATCCAAGTTTTCCACCCACACCACACCACACCATATTTGTCCAGCCCTAGAATTCACAATCACATGATGAACTTCCCTCTGGCTTTGTTAATAAAACTCACTTTCCTGCTGACATTGTAAAAGTTTGATCAAAACTTAAAGACAAATGTTTGGCTGAATTTGACAATGCTGCTTACTAGATAGCAATATCAACAAATTTCTGCTCTGGATACGGCCATCGCTGCAGCGGTGTGTAAATGTACCTGTTTAGAGCTGCAGTTGTACATGGTGAATAACTTCCTTGTGAAGCAACAGGTAACCAACCAATACATAGTAAATAACTTCCTTGTGGGGCAACAGGTAACTGACTGATACACAGTGATAATAAAGACATAAGTTATAGTGTAGTACCAAAGGTAGGCCAGTGTAGATTGTGTTTAACAAGTTGACACATACAATGAAGCTTATACAAATCCAATCTGATTAAAACCAGATCTTTGATTCCACTCCCGATACTCTACGCTCCAGTCAAAGATCGTCTGTCAGTAAATGAGTAATACCTAGCTATATAGTATCGTACAGACATTAGATCAATGTCTGATTAAAGGCCTACCTAACAATTGCCTCATCAATATTAAAACATTATATGTATGGTCATAATTTTTAGCTCACCTGGCACGAATGCCAGTGGAGCTTATGGTATGGTGTGTTGTCCGTCAACTTTTTCTTTGTACAACTTCTTCTTAAGAACTGGAGAACCTAGGACCCTAATATTTGGCCAGTAGGCAGCAGGTACCTTGGACAGAGTGCTTTAAAGTTTCCTCAAATAAATGACCTTGTCCTACTTTCAATGTCATGGGTTAAATATGTAAAAACCTTTAAACAATTTCTTTATAACCAGGAGGCCCAGAGTAATGATACTTGGCCAAAAGGTACTTGGCATGAACTGAAATTATGCTCAAATAAATGACCTTGTCCTACTTAAAAGATCATAAGAATCAAATGTGTTTAAAACCTTTGAACATCTTCTGAATAACCAGGAGGCCCAGAGTAATGATATTTGGCTAATAAGTACCTGGGATAGAGTGGTATGAAGTTTCCCTAAATAAATTACTGACCTACTTTCAAGGTCACAGGGGTCAAATATGTAAATATCTTTAAACAACTACTTCTACAATACCAGGAGGCCCTGGATGCTGATATTTGACCTGTATCATGCTGGGACAGAGTAGTTTAAAGTTTCATTTAGTCTGGAACATTCTTAAGCCAAGGAGGCTCAATATATGGAAATATTTTTTCCCATGATTGCTCAAAGATCCAGGTTTGTTATAACCTGATCATTGTGATGTTTCTCAGATCTTTCGCTGATCCTGAAGAATGGGAACCTGCTTGGAAAGGAAGTTCCAGCGAAGCCAACAATTACTATCACGGCTCATAACTCAGGTGTGTAAATAGAGACATCGGTGATCATGCATCTTCAACTGGTTAAAACTGGCTTTTGTTTATGAAGTATCTGGAATGTTCCCTGCCATAATCATCTACGTTCATCATTTTGGGAACAATAAGCTGTTTTAACACAAAAGTTTTTTTTAACCAAATGTGTTAGGCTGTGAACATATCTATGTCATACTTGTGTCATAGGGAACTAGTGAAGTATGTTATATTTCAATTGTGACCTCACAGGATGTTCAACTATGACATCACTATTAGGACAATAGACGTAACGCACTGGACTTCAAAATCGCATCTTTGAAAAGTTGAGGGTGATCAGGGAAAATGGTGTTTAACTTTTGTTTAGTTGTTTAATATGTGCTATAAAGGATCTTAAGTTTCTGGTCTTTTTCATAAGAGATTTTGAAAATTGTCCTGGAGTTTTCATTTTAGCTCAGCAAAGCGTCACTATTATGATGATTTCCAGACTCATTTTGTGACTCATATCAAACTTTGGAACAAGTATTTTTTATATTGCATTAAGGGAATATTCATTTAAGATCATTAATGCTTAAGTAAAAAACCTAAATGAGATATAAAACATAGATTCTGAATTACTCACTGTATAGGGGGGGAATGGAAACAATAGGAGTTTATCTAATTGTTTCATTTGATTGTTTATAGCCAAAACTACGAATGACTTGCAATGTGATGACCTTCCAGATCCGTCGATCACCCCTTCTCGTGGATGGAACAGTCCTCATATAAGTGGTAAGTGGCTAAGGCCAAATAAAAATATAGGTGTGTTCCCTGTTTCAGCTCCAAATAAATAGGGAAAATAAAACATTTGATTTTATTATTTTATTTTTTATTTGGTGAAGAAAATCTCCTGATTACCTCCGTTACTGTTAAAATATGTTATTGTTTTAATAGAGTATGATTGATGTAAAATAAATACACAAATAAAAAAATCCCTGCATTTCTACTTTTTGTGTTGCGCAGGCCTAAACAACACATTGAAGTACACAACGTAAATTATTATTTGACTCACCTAAATGTTTATGGAGTAACCAACTTAATTTACAGTAGTGCTGCCACCCGTGTTACATTTCTAGATTATCCCTACTGCTGGACACTAGTTTTTAGTAATCCAATCTCCACTGACGGTTCTCTTATTTATAACTGATGCTGTCTTCTCAATTTCCTAGGCCACCAGTTCAAATTAATTGAACAACAAAAATAAGTACATTTATATTTACAATATATTTACAGTACAACACAAGTTTTTTGATCCATAATAAAATATACAAGTCTTCATCATTGTGAACTCAATCTCTCCACTCCAAATTTATCTCCGAATTCTATAAACTGTAAAACTACACGTATTTACAAATCACCATTGTGAACTCAATCTCTCCACTCCAAATTTATCTCCAACTATAAACTGTAAAGCTACACAGATTTATGAACTACACCTAAAACTACTATTATTACCAACTTCTAATTCTCACTTTAATTCTAATTTTCTAACTCTCCTCTATATCTCTAGACCTCTCAACTTTGTCTCTCCAACTCCCAACTCCCTCCTCAAAACTCCTTAACTCAACTCCCCAACCCAACTCTCTTCTCCTGCTTCGACTCCGAAGCTGAACTACCTTACTATCTGTCCCTTAGCAAAATAAAATAAAATTGATACACATGTACATTAAAATTGTTGATGCTGCTGAAATCTTGCTAAAATTCGACCCCTATACAACTAGGTTAAGTGGCCATAAATCCTTGCTTAATCAGCATTAGCTGGAGGCACAGACACTGACATCAGAGACTGGCCCCCCCTCCAAGAAAAAAACAAAAAAACAAAGGTGTATTCCACCATCAAATTGAATGCTTTTTGGGACAGGCAGGTTCCTGATATTAATCACGAAATAAAAAATACCCCACTTCTTGATGTATCCTGTGTAACAGGGTTCGCATCAGCCTTGAAAAAGCCTTGAATTTCACTTTGGGCCTTGAAAAGCCCTGAATTTCACTTTGGCCCTGAAAAGCCTTGAATACTGGACTGTGGCCCTGAAAAGCCCTGAATTTCACTTTGGCCCTAAAAAGCCTTGAATACTGGACTGTGGCCCTGCCTGAAAGGCCTTGAATACTGGACTGTGGCCCTGAAAAGCCTTGAATACTGGACTGTGGCCTTGAAAAGTCCTTGAATTTGGTTTGACATTATAATCTATATGAACCCTTATTTGAAAAAGGACATTGACTTACATATCAACTAGCTCCTATTCAAAATTTCTAGGTGAGCAACACAGGTCATATATGTGCATCTTGTTGAGTATACTTTTGGTATGCACACTTTTTCTGCAATCTCCAAATATGCTCTTCCTTAATTGGCATGTAATCTAGAAAGTTAACTGTAATGTTGCATTCACCGTGTCTCGGTTTTTACCGAATTCTTGGGCAAATGGTAGAAGAAATAGGGGCCATCATGTCTTTTGTGAGATGTTTTAATTTTTACCCCCTCTCATGCCCAAAGTATTGGAGAAAAATGGATGACCTAGTGGAAGAAACTTACCCTATCATTTCAAGAAACTGTATAGACAAACACATTATTACTAGACACTGTTGTCAACCAATATCGTGATTTCTAACTTGAATCTGAATGAGGCATTGATTTGTTCAGTGCACCTTACTGATTATAATTTCTGTTTACAGATGACGAGTTACCCGACATTCCAGATGATATAGCAATCCGATGCAACAGTCCAGGTAATGGCTTGTATTGTGCTAGCTCTGGAATGCACTATCAAAATATTTTTATCATTTTATAGCATGGAGTATAATTTTTGTATAAAATTCAAAAAATTGAACCAAAATAGTTTGAAGGACTTGCTATAGTAGAAGGGATAAACAATTACTCTAGCCAGATGCCAAGAACTAGCAGGTTTTATGTCGTACTAGTGAAAGTTTTCAATATCTGCTATCAAAGTAAAGATCAGGCTTGTGGAACTTTTCAAAACCTGCCTGTACTCTAAATATGAAATTATACAACCTTGAATATGTATTTTAATGTCGTTACGACTCGATATTGTTTTGATAGGTACAAGTACATGTGGGAAGTTGTCTGGGCGAACACCTTGCAAAGGAGCGAGGGCCACCCTCATAGTCGCGCCACTGTCTGTGATCAGTAACTGGCATGTAAGTGGATTGACTTCTGTAGAATAGGGTTGACAAGATGTCTTGGTTTCAGCTCCTTTATTTGGTGTACAATATAAGAGTGCTGTTAATTAAAACATGCATCCTTAATATTAAATGTTATACCTTAAATACATAGGACTACTCTAATGCTGGCCAGTTCCACCATCGGGTGGATGGTCTATATAGGGAAACAGAAACAATTTCATATTATCTCCCTTGTATTTTGATTATTGACTGCTATTGTTCCTTTCAAAGGAGAGATGCTTTGTTTATCAATATGCTCATCTTTCAATGCATGATGATACTTTCGCTCCTGAATCCTTTACCATTGTCCATCATATTTAGGTTCTTGCATTGTTTTTAAGAGTCATCAGATGTTTGGGGCCGTGGTGGCCAGAGTGGTTAGGGCGTCTGACATTATGCTACCAATAGCCCTCCTCTACTTGGTCGCGGGTTCAAGGTCTAAGTGGGGCAGTCACCAGGTACTGGCCGTAGGTCGGTGGTATTTCACCGGGAACGCCGGCTTTCTTCCACTACCTAAAACCTGGCAAGTCCTTAAATGACCTTAGCTGTTATTGCCTGTTAATAGGACGTAAAATAAAAACAAACAAACAAACATCAGGTGTTGTATGATATAACCCTTTTGTACACAGAACCAGCTGGAGGATCATATACACGAGAATGCTCACATGGAGATCTACACGTACTACGGGTCATCACGGACCAAGGATCCCACACTCCTCAGTAAACAGGACGTAGTACTCACCACCTACTCCACACTCGCCGCCGATGCCAAGGTAAGCAAGGTCGTGCTTACACATTCAGGAAATTGATATATATCTTAAAAAATGTTGTAATTACTTGACTTGGTTTTCCATCAACATTGTTGAAAAAGTACACAACAGTGTTTTGGAAAATATAAATATATTGCAAGTTCTCTAAAAAAATAAGTTCTTTACAGTAAAATGCTCCGCAGTATTTTGGATTTGTTCTTCTTTTTTAATGTCAGTTATACATGCGCGACGTGTGTGTGTTGTTCTGACTGTAAGGAAAGAATTACCTGGGTGTCTGATATAAGTGTCTGTCATGTGTAACCAGGGTAAGAGCACCCTGCTCAAGGTGGACTGGCTGCGAATTGTGTTAGACGAGGGCCATGCCATCAGGAATCCCAATGCCCAGCAGACCAAGGCCATTTGTCAGCTCAAGGCAGAACGCAAATGGATCCTCACAGGTGAGACTACGATTTCTCTTACCCTGGACAGGTGTATCCACAATTTTACCGGTGTGAGATTATAAGACTCTTTCATGCCCAGGGGTGTAGGATAGGGAAATTCCACCCGAGGTTTTTTTCAAACTTGGTAAAACACTTTGCCGTGGGTTTTGACAAATTTGAAAATCCCGAGGGTGGAATTTCCTTATCTTACACCCTTGGGAATGAAAGAGTATTTTTCTCTCATTCCAATCACCAGAACTGGCTCAGAAATCATGAAAATGTGTTTGGACTGGCCACCATTTTGAAAATATCAATTTTTCCCCTCAGCTTTTTAGACAAAAACGAATCAGCTAGCCAGATTAAGCATATCCCATATTTGCAAACGGTGTTTGCACAGAAAAATTAAGAACATCTTTCTAACATGTACGATAAATATATAATAAAAGGTTTTAATTTCATCACGTTGCCTTTTCCGCATTGTGGTATCAAAGAGTTCCAAATTTGTGACGTCACGTCACTTGAAATGGGGTGTAAGATAGAAATTTCCTACACCCCTTTTTTACCCTGGACAGCTCTATCTTACACACGGGGAAATGAGAGAAATCCTCGTCTTACCCTAGGGTTGAGATGCTGGGGATTCCCCTATTTATAACAATGGTATGACGTGATGTCAACAGTCCAACCCTCGGCAAAACCTCATGTTTGGCAATATAAGAATCTTCCCCCTCCAGTTGAGATTCCCCTATATCTCACCCCCAAGGAGATGTGAGATTCTATTACTCCATTAGCTGTCTTCTCTCTGCTTATTACAATCATAACTTCATTATCAGATTTCTTGTCTGGCACAAATTACTCTATAGTAACTTGAATGGATGAGTGAAATAACCCTCTTTGGGAACATTGTTGTATCATTAGTAAAAAAAATCCTTCCAAATCTCAAGGTTGATCTGAACAAATGTACAACACCTGACCATACCTCACAATATTTGTACTGGATGTTTGAATATAACCTTCAACAAAGAAATTAATACTTCAATAAATAAGCTGAACTTCTATGTGCGGTACATGGTAATTGTGTGCTAGTGAGTGTATACAGTGTATACAGTTAAGTGACCATCAATTGCACAATGCATGATATCAAAAAACTGAGCTAGCTCATATACCTGGATAATAAGTTTGACTCTGATTTATTTTTTCTCTAGTTATCCCTATTTCAATAAGACTGAATTATTTAAGGAATATACAGCCTTGTACAAAATTGTATTAGTTTTCCTAAGGTGGTGTACATGTATATTTCTTACACAGCACCTGGAACCTTCTGTGCTTGGGAGGTGTGGGCTCAGCTCACGGCACCTTGATGTGTGTTGTATAGAGATTGTTGTTTTCCCGACAGCGTTGGGGACAGTATGGATTGTCTGTTTGGCAGTAAAATGCAGATTGAATTAATCCATGACAAAAAAACATCAATACGTGTAAAATCATGGAACATGAAATCCGCAATTTAAAATATTTGAATGTTCTGAATTTTGCAATGAAAGACATTCTGAATACAGTTCTGAGGAAGTTTGATACTGCTCTGTATGAAGTTGTTATGATATTATTTTGATTAATACAGGTACCCCCATACAGAACTCCATGAAGGATCTGTGGTCCCTGGTCAACTTTCTTCAGATAAACCCCTTCACAGACAAACAATGGTGGCGTCGCACCATTGAACGGCCGCTGGACCAAGGAGAGGAAAGTGCCCTCAGGTATGAACTCCTGTATGCATGACTTCCTTAAGATTGCATTCAAAAGCCTCTGCAAAAAAAATGTACCTTATATTATTAAATGCTTTAAGGTATACAATAGTAATTTTTAACCAATTTTTCTATTTAGAAATAAGTATTACAGTAGTAAATAACATAGTGTAGGAAAATGTGGTGTGTGTTATTAGACACTGTCTCTACATGGAAAAGGGAACTGCTCTCAGGTCCCAAAATCAGTTACAATGTGGAGGAAAATCACTCCTGTGTTGTCTGTTTGATATCAGGATATAAAGAGACCGCGCCAATACATCACAGTGATGTTATCCTGTCGTTCAAAAAGATCTTGTGTCAGCGCGGTCAATGGTCCAAGGGAGACAACTCTCCAGAAATTTCACCATAATACTTAAAAAGTACAATTCAAGTGGTATGATACATTGGCAAATCTCAAATAACCCGGACAACCCCAGGTATTAATCACATTTAATTAATGTTTGTTACACAGGAGAGTATGCCACTTGATGTCGGCCATCGCCCTGCGAAGAACCAAGAACCAGAAAATAAATGACAAACCACTGGTGGAACTGCCAGACAGGAAGGTGTTTGTAGAGCACATCAAAATGTCCGAGGAGGAAAGAAATGTTTACGAAGCCATGCAGAATGAGGGCAAGGTCATAGTTAGCAAGTAAGGACAACGAAAGCCATGGTCAGTGTGAAATGGCAAAGTGGTCGGGTGGGGTAGTGGAAAGCGCACTTGCCAAGGCGGCCAGCGTTTGATTCCTCGATCGTACACGAAAAAGTATGAGGTGGCCTGCTCCCTCGATACTCCGGTTTCCTCCCCCTGCGCGCTAACATGCGGGCCAACAAGAATGATAAATATAAGTTGTAAAAACTTGTTTCATAATTGTTGTAAAATAGATAAAGTTTATATATTAAATAGCAAAGTCTGCCAGCATATAAAAGCAAAACACATCCTCAATAATGAGTCCCCACCAGTCTTAATAATATTTACTTAGAAAAACAGGAAATATTTACATGTATGTGATAGCCCTTGTAAAAGTACAAGTTCCCGAAGAACATGCATCTTCTTCATAGATGAAACAAGGCACACAAATGAGCTTAAGTCATTCACCCCTGAAGACATATTTGAACTCTTCCAATTCAATGGTTGTAATAGTTCATTATGAAATTTCAGGGGTGAATGAGTAAACCATAAACATCGGCCTTAATATTACCCCGGTAAATAAAACCTTTCTCAATGAGATCATGACGTCAACCATGAAACTTGCCTTTAATCTTCATCAACCGTCATTGTAATAAGTTGATGATCTAGTGAGTTTTTTAGCTCCTGCCATTCTGTAGGGGACATATACATTTGTAGTTTCCTGTCTGTTCTTGATTCAGCTCTAGTGACATCATTTCTTAATGGTGTTTTATCAAACTGTATACAAAGGGAAAGCTTGGGAATACCTTGTGATTTGTTTTCAGGTGGAATTTTAGCAAACGAAGTGGGTTATTGCAGGTTTAGTTCATGGTTATATCCAAGTTTACTGTAATCTTAAAAGAAAACAAAAAATGGCCCAGAATATCTTGTGATTTCATTTCTTAATAGATTCAATACATTATCATTCAATCTAATTTCTCCAGTATGATATTACCTAAAAACTATTTGTATTACAAGGTGAAAGTCAATGTTACTATTATCAAATAATTAAAATTAATTTTATATAGCTTCAGAGGCATTCTTGTCTTGCAGGTATTTGCTAGCTTATACACCTGATACACTTAAATGTTGTTTGGCTCCAGGTACTTCAGACAGGGGACACTACTCCACAACTATGGCGAGGTGTTAGCCATCCTGATGAGACTCAGACAACTGTGCTGTCACCCTTTGCTCATTGCTAAGGCAGCTGCTGCTGTGAAAGAAGTCTTAGGTAACATGGTTAATTCAGAGCAAAAAATGCGGAAGGGAGACTAAGGTGTTGTTTTTTCGTCGGCATCAACATTAAGTTTTTGTGTTAAAGTTAGTTTCACTGAAAATGTAAGTGCTAGACCAACCAAACTTGGGCCATAGATGCACCTTAGGTAATACATCTCAACCCATGCATCAAATGATGGATACAGCCTACCTTCCATACTAATTATTTTTAACATATTCAGGTGAGCAATACGGGCCTCTTGTTTATAGCATGTCAGCTTACCACTCTTAGAATGATGCAGATCGTACTTCAATGTAAGAAAGTAAATAACACTATATGGCATTCGACGGGCGTATATTGTTCTGCCCCGTGGTACTCTTGTTAATCATTTAATACATCTATATCCGTGGAATATCTTTAAAGTTGACCTATTTAACAGACTCTCCTTTGAATCTGAGACATTAATAATAATAATCACAATCATTTAATTTCTTTTCTTTAATGTATAAAGTATATATGTAGTTATGACAGCAATAGATACAGCATTTCTTTGTGATTATAACTTTTTCACATAATTTACAAAGCAATCAAATCACAAAATATATTGACATATCAAAATTTGATTTTGAAGAAAATTGAACTTGACACCTTACTAAAATAGTAGAAGGTGTTTACTGTTTGAAAAGATGTTATCAAACCTTTGTTTTGTAGAAAATGTGGAAGCAGCATCTTCATCAGGAAATGATGGCCTGAGTACTGAATTACGGGAAAAGCTGATTAGTGCCCTGCTAATGGTACTGGGGTCTGGATCAGACGAGGAGTGTGCTATCTGTCTGGATATGCTCAAAGAACCAGTCATCACACATTGCGCCCATGTCTACTGTCAAACCTGTATAGGGGCAGTCATCAGAACTGACAAGGTATAGGTCACAAACACAGTGGGGCACCGCCATTCACTTCCGTTATATTTTCTTCCAGTAAGTCTCATCCCTAATACAAATACTGTATATTAAATCAGACGATTAATATGGATAGGTATTTTCCAGGATCTCTAAGCTTCAGTGCAAATATTTCCATCTTTTTGGCAGCTTAATTGTTGTTATCTCGATATTATTCCCTGTGTGTATTTGCGTAGGTTTGTTTTCTAACTGTCTTTCTGTAACAAAGAAATTATGAAACTAAATTTAAGTGTTAAGTTTGATAAAACCTTGAAAAAAATTCCTTCATGATACATCTAGAAACCTTATGTTTAATAACCCAGATCGGAGATGTGGGTGCCAGATAGTAATGACGTTGTCCATCTGTCTGTCAGTCCATAATTTCGTTCCTGGAGATTATCTCTGAAACCAAAAGACAAATCTTTTTGAAATTTGACATGGTAATACACTGTGATATGCAGATGTGCAATAGGGGTGTAAACTTTGTCTAAGGTCAAGGTCACTTACTTAAAATAGACAGTTGAGGGATCTTAATTTTGGAATCCACTAGTCTTATCTTTTTGCAATTTGACATGGTGTCCTTGATACACTGATATGTAGATGTGCAATAGGGGTTTAAAGAGTTTTTAAGGTCAAGGTTACTGTTACTAAAAATAGCACGGAGGGGTATTGGTAATGGGCATGACGTGAGGCCCTTGCGGACCTGTCAGTGTTCTAGTTTTGGGAAACAAGTGAGTTCATTTCCTGCACATGTAGAAATTCATGTAAGTAAGACTGAACAAAAATGAAATGGTGTAATCAGGACTAGGGTTTAAAAGTTGGTATACTTTTCAACAGCCAAAATGCCCGTTGTGCCGTGGAGACATTGACGAGAGTAAATTACTTGAGGTCCCCCCAGAACAACTCCAGGAACCTGAAGATTGTGAAGATGATGTGATCACATCAGAAAACTGGAAGTCAAGTTCAAAAGTAAGGTGTCTTTATTAGGTACTGGCATATTTTAGCTCACCTGGCCCGAAGGGCCAAGTGAGCCCATGCCTCGGTGCGGCGTCTGTCAATGCACCTGGTTAAGAAGAATTGCTCTCATCTATATCTTGCCTACTACAAGTGCTATGTTGATTATAGTTGCATCAATTGTGTACCTAGGGTTGCTGTACTGAATTCATATTGTGTATATATGCTGATTTTGATCTATACATTGAATTGCTCTCATCTTTATCTTGCCTACTACAAGTGCTATGTTGATTATAGTTGCATCAATTGTGTACCTAGGGTTGCTGTACTGAATTCATATTGCGTATATATGCTGATTTTGATCTATACATTGAATTGCTCTTATCTATATCTCGCCTACTACAAGTGCTATGTTGATTATACTTGCATCAGTTGTGTTTCTAGGGTTGCTCTTCTGAATGCATATTGCTGATGCTGATTTTGACCTATGTTTTACACTTTATTGACTTGGTTAAGAAGAATTGCTCTCATCTTTATCTTGCCTACTACAAGTGCTGTGTTGATTATACTTGCATCAATTGTGTTTCTAGGGTTGCTCTTCTGAATGCATATTGTGGATGCTGATTTTGACCTTTAGTTTACGCTTCATGTTTTAATGACTTTTGCACTGCGAGTGGGGGATATCGATGACAGCATCTTCTTCTTTTTTTCATAACATAAACAGCATTTCTGTTGATTCCACTTCAGCTTTATTCAACTTCGTATCGACTATCCGGAAGGATGCATGCACCGTACTAATTGTTAGGGCAGTTATTTTCTCCTTTGAATACTTCCCACCTGCAATTAAGCTACCCTAACTTAATCCTTGCTTTATCTTTTCAGCAACTCTTTGCTTAATAGCTAACGTGGTAACGGTTTTCATTCGCTAACACTTCCTACGGCAAGTTATTTTGTTTACAATGAAATGGCGTGTTATGCAGATGTGTTATTAGATGTAACGCCAAAATCTACAATGTAAACTGTCTGACCAAACGGGATAAGGAATCCCCTCTGTTATAAGTTAGTTATTTTTTATGAATATGTAACGGCGAAATCCACCTGTTTTTCCATTGGGAGATTCACTTGATACATTAATGCAGTATTTTAAAAAGTCCTTAAAATATACTTCATCGTGATGTCGCTTTGATGCCATTAGAGACTAATTATTAGAATATACCTGTTGTAATTCTCCTGTGATCTTTTGATACACAGGTAGACGCCGTGATCAATGCTCTGGTCACCCTTCGAGAGGAGGATAACACCATTAGAAGTCTGGTGGTCTCACAATTTACATCTCTCCTTAGTCTTCTGGAAATACCACTGCGGTAATTACTTAATTAATATATTTGAAGATTTGCTGCAATTCATCTGTGCTTTTAATTTTGCAGCAAAAGTCTTGTATTGCCAGTAAAATATTTATTTGAAGAAGTAAAATCAAGATATTCACCATTCAAGGCTGGTTGGATGTCACATCAGTTTTCTGACAGTGAAATTTGTTGAAACCTCACAAAATGTAGAACACACTAGTTGTTACATTCCTGATATGTGAAAAGTGTTCAGTTCTTCATATGCAGTTTCTTTGGCCCATACTTTACTCCATATATGGCACAAAACAAGGTTTGATAGATGGATTTTAAAGACAGACCTAGGCTAGTACTACCTGTCAGAGAAATAAATTAGTTCAGTCATTGAAAGAAATTCTTCATCAGAAAGTTGCAATTGCTAACATGGTGTATTAGTGTAGTTAATATTTTATTCCATTTCATAAAAAAAAATCTCAAAATCTGATTGTTGGAAATATTGCAATTTATTTAAAAAATGATTTGGTGAAATATTTTTGAAATATTTCATTTTATTTAAAAAATATTTTGCTTAATAAAAGATACAATTTTAAACAAAAAAATTGAGCTCTTTATCTCGTTGGGAAGTGAAGCAAAATAATGCCATGCACTACTGCATTGTGATGCATATACGGGGAAAAGATAACACATAAAACAGTTGAGAAGAATACTATGCAGGCTTGAGGTAAGCTAATGAAGTAATTGTCACCTCAGCATGTCTAATTATATTACTCTCTACTCAATGTACATATTAAGATTTGAAGTGTTTTAACCTAGAACATTTAATAATGTTAGTCAGTTGATGATACTCCTTCAAGCATTCAACCATGTACTGTATTTCAATGAAAATGCAAGAAACGTTTGTATACTTTTTTTTAAATGAAATTTTCAGGTAACTTATATAATGAAAATTCTTAAATGATGTAGAATAATATGCAGAATAAATACCAGGCCTGAAATTTGGCCAACTTTGAAAATAACCTTTGAATTTCTTAATTTAAACAAAAGAAGATTTTGAGCATTTCTGTGATATTAAGGCAGTTTAAAAAAAATGTAGACAAAAATCATATCTTTATCTCTGTGAATTAAATGTACTTTAGTTTCATCCATTGAAGCTAAAAATGTATAAAAGTGATTAATCATTTTCAGAGCCAGAGGCTTCAGATTTACACGCCTGGACGGTACCATGAGTCTGAAGATGAGGATAAGGGCTGTTGAAGAATTCATGGACCCCAGTCCTGTGGCACCTACTATCATGTTACTGTCCCTCAAGGCTGGGGGTGTTGGCATTAATCTCACCTCAGCATCTAGGGTGTTTCTCATGGACCCAGTAAGTAATGGAGAGAAATGGGCAGCATATATTACTGTCCTTTACAACACTATATATGTTTCTCAAATTCCGTGTGTGTAAGGTGGAGCTGCGGGTAAGAAAGGGGTGTAAGAAATTTCTATCTTACCCCATCTTACGTGACGTGATGTCACAATGGTGCAACAATGACGTGGCGTCATGAATTTGGAAAACTCTGATGCCACAAAGCGGAAAAGGCGATGTAATAAAATTAAAACCTTTTATGATATACTTACCATACAGGCTAGAAAGGTGAAATTGGTTTTTCTGTGCAAACATTGTTTGCAAAATGGAGTATGCTTAATCTCGCTGACGGATTCGTTTTTGTCAAAAATGCTTTGGGGGAAAATGATATTTTCAAAATGGTAGCCAGTTCCAACGCATTTTCATGGCTTCTGAGCTTATTTTGGTAGTTGGAATGAGAGAAAAATACTCTTTCATGCCCAAGGATGTAGGATAGAAAAATTCCACCTTCAAGGTTTTCAAATTTGGCAAATCCCTCGGTAAAGCCTGATATAGATGATATATCGCCCTCATGATCACTTGAGGCTTTATTGAGATTTTCATGGACCCAGTACGTACAATGAGGAAAAGGTTTGTGACTTTCCTTTAAGGCACTGGGTTCCACATCAACTTTACCTCAGTCTCCAAGGTGCTGCTGCCTCTCTCAAGTGGAAGAAGAATGAGGTTTCTGTCAAAAAATTGTCATTAGTAAATTTCTGGGCGTTAGATTGAAGCACATGTCCGGTCATGTATTCAATCTTGCCTATATCCACCACAGTGTGTATGTAGTTTACTTATATCCATCACATGTTTTTTGAGCAAAGGTTGAAACAAATTAAAAACTCCTTATTTCCCTTGGTTAAATACTGTAAGTTACATATATTCGATGAAAGTTGATATTTTGACATCGGCTTTGGAAATAGATCATTAATGATTTGCAAAAAACTTTTTGATAATAATAATAATAATTTGAGGTTCTTATATACCGCTTTATCACAACCTAGTTTGTAGGTTGTCTCAAGCGATTCACAAATTATTTCCGTGGTTATAGGGCCTTTGCAACTAGCCAATATCTTTCTCAACTCCAAGGGAAGCATACAGCTGGTGCTGCCATTTCAGCGCTCACAGCTAACATTCAACAGTTCTAGTACTGCCCAACCACATACTTATTTACAGCTGAGTAGACTGGAACAAGATACGACATAGTGCCATGCTGTGACTCGAACCCGCAACCCTTCGGTCACAAGCCGGGCGTCCTACCACTAGACTACCGTGCCTCCTCTGATATATTTAACTAAGGGATATATTTATATAGAGGATCTCATACTACATGGGTTAATATGCACAAAATTATGACATGGGTATATTCACTGGATAACACAGTACATTATGTGATAAAAATGTATGCTACGACTAACATGCACTGATTGATGTTCACTTGCAAATACATGTACATGTAAAAGTTATGTGATTTATGTAATTGTCACCTCAGAATAAACTGAGTTGGCTTGGTCAGTTGCCTCAAAGATATGGTGTTAATACTATAAGCCCTGTAGGGTGGGAGCTAGTTCACATGATTTGATGTTTTGTCAGGTCTGTACAACAGGGGAGGTAGCTCACAAACTGCAGTGTTTACCAACCCAGTGGGACAGGGAAGGCAAGTCGACCGATGTGATGTTTATCAGCCTAGTGTGACATAAAATTGACTTGCACAATGAAGATCTACTACATATTACAGGGGGAACAAAAATATATAATATGAGATGTATTGTAGAGAAACATGGTGTCTCACACTATCTCTGTATGTGGTTTGAATCCAGCACCCAGCACCGGAACTTTATATTAAGACAAGGGAGGTAAATAACTTGTGTGTAAAGTGTGAAGACAGGATGTGAAGAGACTTTGCCGAAATGTTGTAGCAATTGTGCCAACTTAGTAAGCTGTCAAAGGGAGATAACTCTCCCAAAATTCACTTTAATATTGTATCTTCCTATCTTTTCTTTTCAGGCATGGAATCCGGCTGCAGAGGAGCAGTGTTTTGATAGATGTCATCGTCTAGGACAAAAGAGAGACGTCATTATTACAAAGGTATGAATGAGAGGATTAGCTGGTTATCTGTTATCATGTTGAATTTTTTAGGTCACCTGAGACAAAGTCTCAAGTGACCAATTGCGATCGCCTTTTGTCCGGCGGCGTCCGTCATCCGTCATGCGTCCGTAAACAATTTACATTTTCGACTTCTCCAAAACCCCTGAACCAATTTTCAATGAAATTTTACAGGAACCTTCAATGGCCAAAGGTCAACTAAAATTGTGAATTATATGGTCCCCAGCCCCCAGGGGCCTGAGGGACGGGGCCAAAAAGGGTCAAATACTAAAATTGTGAATTTCTTGACCCTGGGGAGGGGGTAAACTTTACTAAAGTTTATATAGGGAAATCACATTTTGGACCAACATTTGTTTAATTGCCATTGGAAGTAATTCAATTTAGGTTAGCATTATCAGTATTGGGTAGCAGTTTGATAGTATGTACATATCAGCCCTGACTGACCCCCAGGGGCTGATGGATG